>NW_026901477.1:0-112859 GCF_033783945.1 Neopsephotus bourkii
TTCATAAAATGTCTCATAAATTAGCAATATATTAGGAAGGTATTAATTCACAGAACTCATAACACATTCTCTGGAAGAAATTTTCTTCAGGAGAGCCTGCAGGCAGCAGATCATTCTGTAAGCTTGTATGTGTACAGAAATTAGTATGGGGTCTGTAATAATTTGAGTTAATAACATAATATAAACATCCATCCACAGAAGAGGATTACCAGGCACTGAGTAAGGTAATGTAAAGAGTAATGCTCTTTTACATCTTAAGGAAGAAAATATAATGTTCCCAAATATATACAGTTTCCATATTAATAATGTGGGTTTCTGAAATCTGTGTCTTACAGGTTAAAAACTGTAATAGAAGAACTGATTCAGACACAGCAAAACCTTTTGAGCAAAGAGGAACTTGTTTTGGAACTGGAGAAAAAAATAGAAGAGTCCTCTAAGACTTGTGAAAAGAAGTCTGAGTAAGTCAAAATGAAATTTCAAAATACAGTAATGTGAGGGAAAAGTACCTATAATCAATTTCCTATGAAGTAAGAATTAACAATCACTGATCATATTCTGCTTTTGTGAGAAGAGATTATTTTGAAAAAGAATACCTCATCTCTAAAATAACCCTTACCCACTGCAGATCCTAATTCAGTAGAGAACTGAGCAGATCCATTAGTTCGCTATAATTGTCACAGTGTTGAGATGGCTCAAGAACTGGACCTTTTGTTATTTGTAACTTGAGCCTGATGGAAGAAGAGCGGTCAATTTAGATTGCCTCTCTGATGGAGTTTATTGTGTAGATACAGTTTTGTGAAAGACTTTCAGACTCATGCTCAAGATGTACTTATGCAAGAATAGGTTTGAGCTCATCAGGTTAATTCTTTGTTGCATTTTCTTTACAAAACTGAATGTAGATCTGATACATTGTAGTACAGCATCATAAATAATGAAGGTGAGGGATTAATGAGTGCTTTACAGTGCCATAAGTAAAAGATTATTATATTATTGGTAAAAGATTATTATTGGACAAGATCTTTAGTTTTTTTTCTACCTCTGGTTAGAAAAAATACTCACATTCCAGTCTAAACTGAAGTTAATACAACACACAACCAAACCTGTTGTGGTGATGTTTTTCTGATTCTTGCTGCAATCAGTCATAACCTTACTAACGTGGTCATAAATATGAGTTTATAATACCAGTGAATTGGAACACAAGTCCTCAGGTAATCCTTTCTTCATTCGCTGAAGAAGTCTTGAAGCTCCTTGTTGAAGGCAACTTGTCACTTGATACTTTGGATATAATTTTATTCATAAACAAAATTTTACGTATGTAATGTATATATTAGTGTTTTGGTTAGATACTTTCCTGTCCTTTCTTTGGTGAAATTCACATATAGGCACAGTATATTTTCCAGTCTTGGTTCTTGACCTACCTTCCTTGCTGCATGTTACTTAAAGGATAAATGGTATTTGAACTAGATGAGTTTGGTGGTGTGTTTTTCTTTTTGGTTTGGTTTGGTGTTTTCCTCAGTATAATTATTAGTTACCTCTCTATGAAAAGAGTTCAGACCATCCCTGTGTTTCTCACTGTGGGAAGACTCCTTTGACTGATCCCGTAGATGTTTGTGGGGCTGATTCCAGTTCAGTCTGCACCAGCACTTGTAGGTTGTATTAAAAGGCATGAAATTTGGTTTAGATTTCTAGTTGTCAGATAAAAGCTTCCATGAAATCATCCCAGTTCTGATTTGTCATTGGTCATGCCTTCCTCCAACAGACCCTATTGTCACCTTTTAACTGCAGTTCAGAGTGATCAGAATCTTTTTGCATGTGCTTAGGGTCCACAGAAGATCTCTCATCCAACTGTTAAGTGCTCTTGACTACTGTCATAGCATACGGACTGGCATCAGTGCTGCAAGACAAGGCGAAAAATAAAGGTAGTTGAACAAAAAAATGAAAGTTTGCTTCCTGAGCCAGAGGTTATTCTGTTGGTGCAGTGCAAGTCTGTCATTGGGAAAAGAGAGTGAGGAGGCCTGCTCCAAATGCAAGAGCTCTCGACCCTATGTTATTGTTGAGCCTCACCCAATGTGCTGAGCATTGCCCTTCAGTGCTGAGGAATTCTACTTGTCTACTTTATCTGGGCAAAATGATGGTAAAAGTCTGCAAAATAGTGTTTTCTGTCTCTTCACTTGAAGCAGTTTGGACTTCAGCTGTCCCCCTACCTCTTTATGATACAGCTTCAGTACCACATGTTCTGAGTTGTTTACTGGATTCACAGCAGCAGTCTGGGTTGGAGCTTAAAAACATTTCTCATTGTCTAATTCTGGCAAAACTACAAATTGATCTTTGCGTATATTAAGCTTTTAATTAGGGCATGTACAGAACTGTATCTTCAGGTCTCTGATATTGTGTTTCTCTGCATTAATAATTATAAATATATAAAGATATAATTATCAATATCCATTTCCTTCTTCAAATGACAGTATCACCCATAACACAGGGAGTGTTTTTATGTTTTATTTATATATGTGTATGTAAGACATACCATCTGCCTTCCTAACATGATAGCATATTGAATATTTGTTTTTTAATTCAGTTAACCTTTTTACCACTTCCCAACATGTTGCCCTCTTCAGGTCTTACAAGGATTCTTCACACAAGATCTTACTCTCTGAGGTGTAGCAGCTCTTAATATGCCACAAGGATTATAAAGTTTGCACTCAGGCAAACCATAGGCAAATAGTTTTATAGGTTCTAATTCCTCTTACATAGATGGAATGGCGAGCAGTCTATGTTGGATTTGGGCAAGCCAATTAGATGGTAATCCCTTTTGCCACAGTTGAGGAGGGAGAATAGCTTGTGACTTTTAACTTGAAAGGTGTGTCTTATCTCCAGATCATGATAAGAAGGAAGCCATTCAGTGTTTGAGATTTGTCATTCTAGCCACCATAACCAAGGCCCTGCAGATGGTGGAAGAGCATAATTTTCACAGGGTGATCTCTTTTTTTTCTAGAGAACCATATGAAAGAACATTATCTTGAGGATAATGTCAGAATAATGGTGGTTTTGTTTCTGTGGTGCTTTTAAATGTGTGCAGTCTTCATGACAAACCTCAGTTTCACAGAATCATAGAATGGTTTGGTTTGGAAGGGAGCTTAAAGATCATCTAGTTCCAGCCCCCTGCCATGGGTAGGGACAGCTTCCACTAGACCAGGTTGCTCCAAGAGCCATCCAGTATGGCCTTGAACACTGTCAGGGATGGGGTAGCCACAACTTCTTTGTTTCAAGTGCTCTGTTTGTGTCTTTATACATCATACTTATTATTTTAACATGAATGATTATGCTGCTGATTGTAGAGAATTCTGTTCTTTGGTGACTTGGTACAATGCTAATCTATAGGGGTATTATTTTTATCTTTTTTTGCCAATGAGGATTTTATGACATGGTTCTGTTATCATTTGTGAACCTGTTTGAGTAGTCATTTGGTACAGCATCAGTTTGTGAATCTCAGTATCTGTGACTTTTTTTCTCTAAGGGTAGGCCATGCAGGAGGCTCTTGTCTTCAGGGATTATCAGAAAGATACACAGAGATGGAATACTGTGATTTTTCTTCAGCTTGTCCTCATTCTTTACAGTTCTGGTCACTCTACCTCCTTCACCTGTGCTTGCAGACTGTTAGAACTTTGCATTTCTTTATAGATGACATGTCACTGGGCTTCAGTTGAGTGCCTTAAAGGGTATCTGTATAGTACTGTGAATGATTCTGTCTTTTGGGCAGCTTCTGGTCACCTTTGGTTTTGGCATTTCTTGGGGATAATTGAGTCATATAGGTACCTGCAGATGTTTTGACAGGTCTGCTTGTCCTTCAGTAATGATTGAATTGCGTCTGTCTTGAAGTATTCAGGGGCATGAGGGGTATTCATAGAAGAGCCATAAAACATGCAGAAGGCAAGAAAAAATTGCGTTTACCTCCTCATAGAGTATTTACTTAGCTTTGTATAGCAGAATGCTATATTGCAGTTCAGAAATACCTATTTAGTAGAGGACCTTTCAGTCCAGAAGACACAGCAGATAAATCTAACTTTACGCCAAATGAATTTATACTGGATGTAAAGTGAATTTATAGTGCTAATTAGTATAACAACAACTATGTGGATTGCAGTGGATTTCTCACTGCTGGAAATCATAAACCAAAATTGTATTTCTTCTCTAAAGAATGGTGAACCCTAGTGTTTATAAATTCAGTAAAAAATGGACAAAAATAGGAGTTTCATCTATATTTATTACAACATGATTTGGGGATAGATTGAGAAAAGAGAATGGCAAAGTAGGTGCTCGCATTGCCTTATAGCTTTGGAAATTTTCTAGAATTGCGTCATGTGTTTATGCCTTTGAACAGATAATTCTGTTGAGAAGTTTTCGTGCTCTTTTTTGTATGTTTGTCTTTTTTTTTTTAAAAAGATTTATGAAACAAACCATGTATTTTAAGTCATGTATATTTTAAAATGGTTTGTTATTTTTCTCTGCAGTATTGTACTCTTACTGAGCCAAAAGCAAGCGCTGGAAGAACTTAAGCAAACAGTTCAGCAATTAAGATGCTCTGAGGCAAAATTTGCAGCCCAGAAAGAACTACTGGAACAAAAAGTTCAAGAGAATGATGGGAAAGAGCCACCACCTGTAGTGAATTATGAAGAAGATGCCAGATCAGTGACTTCTATGGTAAGTTTTACATCTGTTTTACTGAAGTGTGCAGCCTTTCTATTGTACTTTAGTGCTGGATAGAGTCCCAAGATATTCACAGGGATGACTGAGTAAACCTCAATTACCATTCGTGGAGACTTGTCTAAAAAAAAGGTTCAGTTGTGCAATTTTTTTTATTTTTTTTTTTAAGTGTGAACGACTTGTAACGCTCCCTATATGTCTGTGGACTTGGTTTGTTCTTCTGTACAGTTGATGCTTAGATTCTCATTAGACTGTTTTATAATCAAATGGATAAAACCTTAAATAGATTTAGTAAACATAGCTGAGTAGCTACTGGTAATTTCATTGACTGTGTTGAACCTTCAGAGTTGTAGATAGAAATATAACAGTAAAAGCTGCTGGAATTGCTGTACACATTGTGTAACTAAGAAGTTACTTTTATGTATACTAATTACTCTTTTCTTTGAATAGAAACAAAACGCTGGTTTCTTTGCAACTTACTTTTAAATATTTACATCCTCTTAATTATCAAAAGGAACGTTTTGTACTATGATGAGGCCCCATGTAATTTGAACAAGTACTTTGCTAATATTTTGTGACTTCCTTTTCTCAATTGAATGCAGCTATGTGTAGGGACAGTAGGCTGCATAAAAAAACCAAACTCTGATTACTAAAGGGAAAAGCAGTAGTGTTTGCTTTTATGGATTAAGTTTGACATATATGAGATTTTGACGACTTGTTTTCTTTGGAGGTTTAGCTTGCCATTTGTTTTGGCCCACAGAGCACTAGCTCAGTGAAATAATAATGAAATGATTGTTTCTGGTAAGAATGCTTTTGTTTTCTCTATTTGCGGAACCAAGTTTGTTTTTATTTCCATTCTCTTTCTACAGATACACTTAATTATCAGTATTCTCTTACTTCCACTACTGTTTAGTACTTACAAGGCACTGGCAGATTGTTGCCATTTTCACTGGTACAAAACATAATTTCACAAAGGTGGGATGCTAATCATAATCTAGGAGGAGTTGCTAAAGCACAAAAAGGTGGAGAAGGAAAGATTAGGGTAATGATTGTGAAAGATTAGTTGGCTTGGAATCTTTTTGGGGTAGGCTTTCTTGTTAGTTGTTTCATATGTTAGTTATAGTAATTATGGTATTTCATAGTTATTTATATGCAGCGTTACTACAGGATGTGTATATTGCTAGTGAATATTGTCCGTAAGGGTTAGTTGAGGTGATGAGTCTAATCAAGAGACTGGTATTTTTCTACCTCAGTGTATGAGTACTAAAAACTGTCATCCTGTATCCAAATCTCTGATTCAATGGGCATGAGAAAATAATCCTTGCATGTATGTACAACACAAAGTAAAGAATACTCAGGAAAAATAATGGAATTTGACTTCAATGTTGAGTGATTTCCCTTGAGTAATTTATTTAAAACAGGCAGATACCACTTACATTTTGTCTAACCATTAAGTTAATATCATGTGCTAGTAAAATTGATTAAAAAGTGGTAGATGCAGCGCAAATCTAAACTGAACTTTTTTTAAGTTCCTGTAACATGAGAGGGCAGTCTTGACTGTATTTCAAGATGAAAAAATAATACACCAACAGGCTGTTCAAATAAATAAGCTTCCTGATGCTTTTTATAATAGGGTGTTTTTTTAGGCAAAACTGCTTAAAATTGTGCAGCTGTTAAATGATTAAAATGAAATGTTCTTACTGCTGATTGCTCATTGTGGTATCATTGAAGAGGATTGCTGTTTCTTCAGCTATGATTCTGTCTAGGTTTCTTGTCTGTATCCAGAAGCAGTTCATTTAAATGTTGTCTGATACTACATTTGAATGTGGCTATGTATTCCTCTTCAGAACTTCATCAGAAACGCTTGTTTTACGAATTCTATTCCTAGGAATGACAAAATCAGAGTTGGCTTGTGTGGTGAGCATGCATATGAAGTAAATTTTAGTGTATTCAGTCACAAATGAGGGTTTTTTTGTAATTTAAAATTAAAAATATGATATGCAAAACATTTTGTAAAGTTTCCGGTTTGAGTATTTATAAGCTGTCATATAAATACAATTAAATTCATAGTAGATTAGTGCACAAATTGTGTTGTTTTCCATCTCATACATTAGGTAACAGTACACTAGAATACTAACAAGGAATGAAATTATGAAGTGCTTTTTGATGTGTTTTTATAGACAGTGTTACACGTATTTGTTATAACTTCCTTTCTTTCCTTGTTCTTTTTTTGTCTCTGTAAACTGTAGACTGCACACATTGTTAGTGTCTTCAGTATGGTTTGATTTATTCAATGTATTTTATTGTTTGCAGAATGTTAGCTGTGTATTGGTGTTTATGTGTACATTTTAATTAAAAAGGAAATTGCCGGATGCTTCTCTTTTGTTCAGTGATGTACCATAGCAAGGAGTTGAAAAAGAATTTCTACTTTTGGCCATTACTGAACATTGCATTTATTAGTTTTGGCTTCATATGTGGCAAATTTTTTTTTCCTAGTATTTATGCCTTTCTACTGAGATGACCATGCAAGACAGAGATAATTTTAATGCTGAAGTTGCTACAAGTTTAAAATAATGGCTTTGAGCCTGTTCAGGTTATACAATGCACTATGTAATCCAAAAAACCATAGTTAACTTTTTCTTCTATACTTATGTTTAAGAGATAAATACTAAGAAAAAGCTGGTTATTCCTTGTAAACTTTTGGGTTTATTTCCCAAATGCGTCCAGATTGATTGGGTATGTATTATGTTACTTTACAAAAATTAACCAGTAGCTGGAAGCTTGAACTAGTGTTTCATGTTTAGGTGTTAGGTCAATGGATGTACGGCCTGTCTTTTGTTCTAAGGTATAAATGCTGTTCTTGCTATTAGTATGGTTAACAGAGCATGGCAGTAGTCCTCTGTAATTAAAGCAAATGCAACAACAACAACAACACTTATATCTTAAAATCTGAATAGAAATAAAACCACCAGGAATATTTGGAATATTGCAGTGCCAGTTAAATGCTTACTCAGGTAATTAAGTACAACGATGGTGGTTTCCATTTCAAAAGTTTAAAATTACAGCGTCAGTGTTAGCTTGGAAGTTGTTACAGAGTAGGAAATCTTCACAAAGTGCTTAAGCCTAGTTAAAATAAAATAGTAATTAATTTTGTTTAGCAATAATACAGTGAAATCTGTATTCCACTTTAAAATGTTTTCTCCTTTTGCTTTTCAAGGTAAAAACAAATATTATATAGGTGCAATCCCATTACTTTTAAGAACATGTATTTAAAACTATGGTTTTCTCACTATAGAAATGTGTCAAGTATATTTATGTTGAGTACTACAGCATTATACTGGAACCACTGATAAAAATTAAATTTTGTATGCAGCCTTTGCAATACTTAAAGAATTGTCAGCAGGTGGAGCTAAGTGCCAGAAGACAAGTTGCGACTGAAAAATCAAAATTTTTCGTCATTACATATGTTTAGAAAAGCCATGTAAGACACACAAACATGGAGGAAAAAAATGTGTGTTCTCATCTGACTGACATCTAAATAATCTGAAATAATGGCTTTCTCTTTTTTTGTTTGGATTTTTTATTTTTTTTTCCAAATAATAAAAAATACATGTAGCTGTAATGTATGTAGACCTTAATTCATAATCTCCAGTAATATGGAAGGCAACTAAAAGAGCTGTGTAGCTATAATGTCCATGGAGCAACAGTACGATGTCACTGTTCTTTCTCCATACACTCCTTAAAGGACTCCCTCTCCAGCTTGGCTGTCGGGATGAAAGGTTCTCTGGAGTGCAGATGAGTCAGGAAGGAGACTGTAATGTTTCTGATAACATTAATTCATGAGAGCTACACAGGGTAGAAGGAAGCTGAAGCATCACAATATCATGGGATTGATCTCACCAATCCCTTCCAGAAGAGTGATATGCTTAAAACTGTATGCAGTGGGATACACTGGTTTTGTAGAGATTCTGCATTTCTGAATTCCAGTTTTACCTGTTATAGAAGAATTATCCAAAAGGAAAAAAATACATAGAAGTTCACCTCATACGTCACTGGTTTTACTATTTGTCATTCCTTCAACAAAGGCTTCAGAGATCCTATTCTATTCTCAGTAAAAGCTTTAAAAGTAAGGTAAGCCAGCTTTTGGTAAAGATTTTGGTAGAAAAACCCAACAAGTTCTCAATGGTTATGAAGAAAAATATGAAATGCATGAAACAGTATTTTCCTAGTATGAATGCTTTGTATTTCCGTGCCCACTTCCTAAATTCCATGACTAAGTTCTCCTTCTAATAGTGCAGTCAGCAAACCAGTAGTCTTAAGAATCTTCCTGTGCAGGTTTGGGTTTGAGGGAAATGTTTTCAGGATTCTCACTAAAATCATAATTGACAAATTTAATCAATTTGTCAGTTCTAAATTTTTTAAAGTCACCAAACAGCTCCCTTGCTTATCTGTCCATATAAGTAATTCTCCACTAATTTGTGTCTCATGACATATAAAACTAAGATTATATGAGGGCATGTAGTGCGAAGTAGTAGGGGAGCCCTTCACAGTTATTTGATTTATGTATTTATAAATCTTGTAGACTTCCACTGTGCTATTCCAAGAATTTTAAGTTTCTTGTCAATAGAAACCGGGCCAAAGTAAGTTTATGCAGTGTTGGTATCCCTATCTGTTCTCTCAGTTATTTTTTCTTCAGTAGAGGAAATGCTGCCAGTGCAGTCATGTTGAAATTGTGCTTATTAATTCATAAAAGCCTTGGAAATAAACAGTTGCATTTGTTGGTTGCCCGGACAACTGGAGTTCATCTAAGTGATCTTTGCTTTGGTCCACTTTCCAAGCTTGCTGGCTGGTATGTGTGTTTCTGGCTTACAGCCAAACTTAACATGGAGAAAAATGCTCCAAATGTCAGATGCTTCTAGGAAGTGTGGAGGATGAACTCTATTCATCTTGCTCACAGAATGAGCATGTTCTGTTACTTCTCTTTGTAAATCATACTTGCCTGGTGGACATGTGTCAGAGTAAGAGCAATCCAAAAGGGCATACTAAGGAAACAGACAGATGAACTCAGTCATAATTTGTCCCATGTGGGAGTTACTGAGTGGTCCAGAATTTACAAGGTGGAAGATCTGTGGAGCTGTCGAGTTTCTCTCCAGTGAACATGCCTAGGAACATCTGAAGTGAAAGATTAGCATGACTGTAATCTTTTCATAGACTGAGGTTCAGAAATCATGTATTTCTTAAAGTTATCATTTAATTTATCAAAAAGTGTTGGGCAATAACCTAGTCTTGGGGAAAGGAAAATTAGAACTGGGGAGAAATTGAGGGAGGTGACTCGTTCAAACAAACAAACTCTCAGAATATTTTAAGTGCAGAATTAGTTTGTGCTCTATGTATGAAGGAGAATATATGTTCTTAAGATAAGTACATACACTTCTCTTGAACAGCCAAATATATTTCGAGGCCTTTCAGTTTTCCTTGAGAAGAAGGCTTCATCATAGTAATGTTGCAGCATTGCACACCCACTGGGGATTTGTTCTCTCAGTCAAATTCTTCTCTGTGAATTAGGAGAGCTTCAGTCAGAAGTTTCGCTTTGAATAGAAATCACATATTGGTATCCAGCGTAAGTTTTGGTATGTTTCAGAATGTTTGTGTGCTGGGAGAAAAATAGTAATTCTCTGCCAGAATTATCATTATTAGCTTCTTGCATCTTTTTTCATAGTGATGGGACAGGATTTGTGCAACTATTAACTTATACCCTCTAGGCAACACAGAGGAAATAGTGGGATAGAATTTGACTGCTTCAAATCATCTCCCTTTTTAATTGGCTGGTTAAAAATACCCTTGTTCTTAAAGGCAATTATTATGTTTCTGAAAGTGTTAAAATGCACTGTAAAATACTTCTTGGAATTAGAATTTATGGGTTTGATCTAGTGCCACTGGTAGTTTATTGCCTGATTGAATTGTATGATTTTATGGTTTGCTTTGTGGCTTCTGCTCTTTTTGCCATGAGTATGGCAAAAAGCTGTGGGGAGACTCTTACTTGCTACACTCTGAGAAAACAGAATGGCATTCTAATCTCTTTTTCAGAGCCCTGCTCTTAAGATACAGACCCAGTAATTTTTTGTTCTTCTTTTTATATTTTACTGTTAGTGATTCTTAACAGTGGGCTAATAAAATAGCATGTTTCAGATATCACTGGGGTTTTTTTTATTTTTTCTTTTCTTTGGGTCATTCTTCAGTAATATATTTTTTAGTATTTTTAAGTGAGGGGAGATATATTCAGAGAGGTCTGAAAAAAAAAAAGTGAAATAGTAAATTCTGAGTTTAAAAAAAATAAACTTTTAGGTACAAAAATCTTTCATGAGTCTGAAAAGGAAGCCCCTATCTTTAAGGAGAATTAAGGTTCAGAACATCTGATATAAACTAACTTTTTTTCTGTAAAAGTCTGCCATTATTATAGCATAGAGAGGATATACTGTCATCTCAACAAGTGCGACCAAAAGACAAACCTGCAGGTAGGAATTGAGAGCATTTCCTCCCTAATGGGATGTCTCATTACAGTGTAATTGTGCTTATTTTGTAATTGTGAATGAGAGTTCCAAGCTACAGTAATATGTGGCATACTTATGTACATAAGTACCATTAATGGAGGGATGATTTGTCTTCAGGTAATTTTTGTATGGGGCAACGAAGTGGCTTTTTGAAAAATATATGAGAGTTTTCTTCTAAGGCTGTTGGTGGAACATACTCTCTAGTGTCACTAATTTAGTTCTTCGGAGAGCTCAGCTGAGAGAGCCAGTGTGACGGTATCCAAACTGTGGGTGTGTATTAGAGGGGTTTTGTACATTTCAGGTGCTTGCTGCTGCTGTGTGATTGTTCTGTTCAGTCTGTGGGATTTACATGTATCATTGTAAAATTATCTCTACATATATGGATCATAGTATGTACAATATGATCTTGACATTGAAGTGCCTCAGGAGCCGTGTGATAATGAAATGGAGCTTTATAATGTGATGAAAATTAGTGAGGAAATAAGGATTTTCAACTAAGATAACTAGAGTATCATGTCAGTTCCTTTCTTCAACATACTTATTAAGAAGTTGCCTCATTGAGTCATGTATAACTATATTCATAATCTGTAGTAATTATTGGTGCTTTTTTGGTGGGGGGAAGGGGACAGCAGAAGACGTTTCTTCTGTTACTGAGGAGACTATCTTTTATTTGTCAAGCAGCTTGAGAATGCTTAATAGGTACTACTGATGAACTTCGAGGAGAGACCACTTGGTTGGACAAGTTTCCTTTTAATGAGTAGAGTGAAACACATGAAAGACTGTTGTTGACTACTCAGCATAAAAATTCACAGTCTTTTTGTAATTCTGCATGAAAAACGCTGCATAATTTATTTTGGCTGATTGTGCTAGATACAATTTATGAACTTCAGCTTGGATAGGACTGAGATGTGTTACTCTCTGATACCATTACTGAGACTTGCACACTGAGTCTTTCCTCCTTCCAATGGCTGTATTTTCAGAGTAGTCTTGTTTGTGCTTATGATTTATACACCTGTGTTGTATGACATGAGGTCAGTGGATAATAGGCTTTACTCAGACTAGAATTTGAACACTGGCTATTGGGTTTGCATTTTTCGTGTTCTGTTGTTTAACACATATTTGTGGTATTGTTTAATGTGTAAAAACCTTTAACATAATGTTGGTTTGCTGTTTCTTTTAATGGAAAAAATAGTGGGTATTTATGTATTCTGTGTGTCAGTTCTGAACAAAAATACTAGTGTATTTCTAGTAGTTATGCCAGTAGATACTATTTATAGAAATGAAAGCTTAATTTTAAATTGGCATCCTACAAAAATTTCTCATCAGTCCTACCTCAGGAAGCTGCTGAAGTTGTATATTGCAGCTGTTACAAAGTTGGTCTGTCATTTTATCTATTAATATGAAATCTGGTTTTGTTAATAAGTCGAGGCAGGGATCTGTGAAGAACATCATGTTCTGACTGTGCTAGCTGTCCAACAGAAATACCTCATCAAATTTGAATCTAGTTGCAGTACAAAATCTTTCTGGTTATAAAAGTATCAGTTTTCTTCTTTAAACAGCTAATTTAAGTGTGTATATGGCTTAAGAACCTGTTGTGTCTCATCTGACTGAAGTTGTTCAGGGTTAACTCATCAAGCTTTGTTTTATTGTGATCCAACAAATGCATCCTCTCACAATACAGTTACCAAAACAGGATGCAATCACAAGTCTGTATTTAAAAATGCTGTTTGTTTGGGGAAGAAAGAGGTTTTACATCTTGGCAGATCATATAACATGTTTAATGCTATTTCACATCACTTGATGTAGCATTTGCCAGGGTTACTTCATCAAAACCAGTGAGTCATCTACAGCCACTTGGAGTCACAAAGGGCATCTTCATTGTTGGGTTCCAGTTTCTGGGTGGCAGTGTGTAGAGTGCAGAATCCAACGAATGTTACTTTAAACCAGTCAAAATGGTATGATAATTAAGTTACAGACAACTCATTTCTCATGGGTGCATGTAATGGTTGGCTGGGGAGAATGGGCTAGTCATGGGCCTCTAGAAACTTCCATTGAGGTTAGGGTAAAATACGGGAATTCTTCTCCCCTGGGTGGAATACTGTCTTCTGTAGGTTGGCATGGATGAGTGCTAAAGTTGAGTTGTGAGTCCCTGCTTACAGCCAGGGAGTCTGCAGCTGTGAAGTACTTAGTTCTTGGTGTCTCATGGACTCTGGAAGGAATTAATGGTTGCTTGTGGATTTCAAGGTCATGCGATATGGGGAGCATGTTCTTCTTCCCTGTTCCTTCCTTACATGTTGACTTCTGGCCACTGATTCCCTTGCAGCTGTTGGCACTTCAGGGTATAGCTGCTTCAGTGCCTCTAATCTAATTCCAGAGACTAGGCTTTCTTGGGCTTGAATGCCCCAAATCTGAACTCCACCGCTGGATTTGTCAGACATATTTCTTTAGCAGGCATTACTGTGCCTGTGTGACATACTGTGACACATCTTTAACTAAAAAGCAATTAAATGCAAACCACAGCTTTTAGAATATATATTTAATGAGATCTGGAAAGACTGTGTTGTTCCTTATGCTACTGACTAATTCATTCTAATTAAAGTAATTGACCTGCCTATGAAATGCAGTCACTAACAGTATGCTGAATTCAGTTCATGCTGTACTTATAAATGCTGTATTTGGGTATCTTTTGGGCTGCATAGCTGTCAGCTGGCACAGTGCTCTGCTTTGTTGGCTGATGGACAGACTACTTGCTCTCATAGCTTCAGTCCTAACTTTATTTGGCTGGTACAACATCCTGTAAGTTGTTTCAGTTGTCTATCAATTTATTCTCGTTTGGATACAAAATGCTGAATTCCAAAGTCCTTAGAAAAATCTCCTTTTAGAGGGAGCCTATTTTTCTGTGACATCTTTTGAGTAGTCTTTGTAGCAGCAATAATTCACCTGCTTATAGCTACAATTTTTGTCTTTGTTGCCTTCTGATCCCCTCCCTACAAAGAGCCTAACAGATTTGGGATCACGTTTCCCAGGGTTCTGGTACCATTATAGTTGGTGGAACTGGAGGAAATTTGCCTGTGCAGATCAGGAATAAACGATTGAGAGCAGTTCATGCTTTGTGCTTTGATGAAATGCGGGTTGGCTTCTGATCTGCAATTTTTGAGTTATAAAATAACCAGAGCACAGGTTTTTGCTCTTAATGAGGAAGGGAGAATGGTTTGTGTTCTTCAGTGTGGAAGGTATGTAAATTTACATAGATTTCTGGCAAGCCTATTACTGCCATTGTAAGTTTGTGGTTAGTAAAGGTAGTTTCCATTCCATGTGGCATTCTTTGCATGTACACTGCTCTCCAGGGATTCACCAACATGCTTGTAGTAACTACGAGTGATCTTCATCCTTTCCTGTCTTCAGCTACTGACCATTGCAGAGACCATTAGGAATTGAGGCTTTTTTTTTTGCCATTTTATGCAACACTTCTTATGTTCAACAGTCCAGATCCTCACGTAAAAATGCCTGGAAGTTGTGTTTATATCTGCTTAAACTGCTGAGTTCATTCTGTGATTCACTGTACTTCAGCCACCTGCACTGTAAAATCAGTCATGCCTCATGCAAAATGCAGCCTTAGAGGTTCTTCACCTTTTTGTATTATTTGCTTATACAGCTGTCTTTCACCAAATTCTTCCTCTGTTAAAATTGCCCTGTTTTGATGGCTCTCTTGAGCATAGGTCAAGAAATCCAAATTTTTCAAAAATGTTTATTCCTTCCAAATTTGTCTCTAAGCTTTCAGAAGTCTGAACTGGTTGGTTAAGTTGCCTTTACTGAAATCAATTCTCCTTTGTTTGGCATCATTATGCAATCAGAGGATGGAGGTATATTCATGGTGTAGAGATAGATTGATTAAGCAGAGAAGGAATTCTTTACTAAATTCTATCTGCCTTGCAAAAGCGTTTCTCTGTCTACCTTTTCCTTTCACAAAAACAGTGATGGGGCAGGATATCCGTGTCTCAACTTAGGTGCAGTGCATTTAGTCATCATCTTCGCTAGAGAACAGTTGACATTCTTGATGATAATTAGATGAAATCAACATTTTATTTTTTTTTTTTGCCTTTTATAAAAAAGTTGCTTAGTATGTAAAAATTAAAATGTACCATGTCTCTGGAAACATTATTGCTAGCCCCAGTTAAGAGGTACTCTGATTCCTTAAAGATGTCTAATTTGTGTGTTTGGAAGATTTACTAATCATTTCAAAGATGAAAGTGATGTTTCCCTGACATTTTATACATAGCTTGAAAAATTGGTCATCTGAAACTCTTAATTAAAACAGATAACAGTGCAGTCAACTTAACTGTACATTCTGTTCTGATAGATAGTCGTTCAAAAAGAAAGCAAAGGGTCAATCATGAATACATGCTGCTTTTTAAAACAATAATTCATTTGTACAAAGTGTATGCTGATATCTGCTGCTTTCCTAAGTAAAATTTGCCGATTTTTTTTTGTCTCCAGGTTTTTGTCTCCAAATAGTTCACCAGTCTCTTGTGTAATGATCTTTTTTATTGCTGTTTCTCTGAACAGAAAAAAAAACACTTTTCTAGTCTGTGCTGCACCTTAAAGATTCTGATTTATAAGTAATAATATGCATAGAAGGAATCAAAATAGTAGAAAACTTTATTTGGAAATAAAGCAAATATTTTTGGTAGTAAGTTGAGTGAATTCCTTGTTATAAATTATGCAGATTATATCTGTATTTGTTTTTTTTAATATTAGTGTTATATATGAGTAATTACATTCCTGCAGAATGGATTGTTGTAACAGTGCTTGATTTCACATACAACAGTAATGAACTCAGAGTTACCACTCAAAACAAGGTCTGAATGTTCCTGAAGATATCAGGTCACTATTTACTTTAGTGCTCTAAACTAAAAAATATGCTAGAAGTTTTGTGGAAAGGGAGAGAAGATAGAGAAGAAAACATTACATCACTGTGTAAATTGATGTGCACCTGCTTCCCATATATCTCAGAACTGCAGAATTGGAAGAGATCTCAGGGAAGCCATCTGGTCTTGCTTCTTGCTCAGAGCAGGGTCATATTTTATGTTATGTCAGGCTGCAAAATCCCTTCTTGCAGCTGAGGTTCTAGCAGCTCTAGTGATGGAAGTCTCTCGGGCAATCTCTTTCAGTGTTTGATCACTGTCCTCATGGTGATTCTCTTCCCCCCAATATCTAACTGGAATTCTTCTCTGTTGCTGTTTTCCTTGTGTTGTATACCACCTAGAAGAATCTGCCTCCATGTAATTGCTTATTTTCAGCTCTGTAAATTGCCAAATTTACATAGGAGAATTCAGAAAGGCAAAATAATGCTCAAATATGTGGAGGAGTTTCTGTAGAATTAGTGGATGTGTAGATTGGGCTTCACAGACTTGGAAAGCAGACTAAAGGGTTATGTGATACAGATATATACAATGTGTTGAGTGACATGGAGAAAGTGAATGCAAAATGCTGGTTGTTCACGGTCTCTTCAGAAGGAAGAAGTAGGGGCCATCAAATAACCACAGAGGCAGATGATTCAAAGCAAGCAGACAAACGTGTTCTTCAAAAACATGTAATGAAGTTGTGCAGTTGGTTGCTACAGCAGTGGTCTGTAGTAGTTCATATGGATTCAGAAAGCAACTGGAAAAACTCCTTCCATAACTGTTACATGTAGAAACATAGCATCTTACATGACCAAAGCAGTTCTTATACCACAGAACTTAAGAGGACAAATATATGCTCTAAAGAATTATCTGTCTTTTCCAGAGGGCCATTAGGCCACTGGCATAGCCTGGGCTGTATCTTTGTCTGAGAAAACATAGCTGTTCTTAAATTTCACACCAGTAAGTCTGTGTTTTTCTGGCTACACTCTGCAATTCAAAAGGTGGAACATTACTTTACAGGCAGTACAGTGGTTTACAGTATGTGTACCTCAATTATGCATAATTTCTGCTGCTTTGGAAGGTGTTGCTTGTGTTTAAAACAGAAAGTGTTACCTTATCAAAAAATTATTTTTGAATAGCTGTGCTGTTTAATTGGTTTCACTGTGTACTGGAGGTATTTTTAATTACCTTTGAATGTTTTCATTTTTAGTAACTCTGTGTACTGTCTTCATGGCTCTGCAAAGTGCTGCTCTCAGTTGCAGATACCTATAATAGCAAACTAAGAAAACACGTATTTATTATATTTCTGGGAAGGTGCTCTGATAATAATGGTCTGTTCAGCTCAGATAATCAGCTCATATTCAGCCAGCAATTCATTACATTTGTGAGCGCCATGTTAATAGTTTAAAATATGCTGTTTTGTTTGGTAAAGATAGTGTGATTCTTTATCTGGTTTTCTACCCATGGTCTTTCTGAGACACCCAGAGGGAAAAAAAAAAAAAAGCTTTTCAGGTATGAGGTTAGTCTTACTTCAGAAATAAAATCATAGACTTCAAGGACATCAGGCATCTGCTGTTCAGGTTTTAATATACATCAGCATTTACATCTCCCCGCGTATGTATCATAACTTTTTCGTGGTTACAATCCTCATCCAGTCATCAATAGGAAGGCTAGAGTTGCTTTTACAGTCTGTTACATAGTTTTGGAGTGTCTCCTGAATAACTTCTAACACCCACTGCTGAAGTGATTAATGCAGAGATCCATTTTCAGAAAATTATTTTCTCTAAAGCTTCTTTGAAGAATTCTTGATGATAAATCACTAAACTCCATTCTCATGCCAGACATTTATAGACTTCTAAAAGCAAAAATTCCCCTTGTTCTTCCCATTACATGAATTTGAAGCCTTAAGATGAATGTTCTGTATCTTTTTCATCAGGAAAATTGAAGCATTTACTTTATGAAAAAGAGAATGTCTTAATTGCTCTGGCAGATACTGTCTGCTGTGTCTTTTTTATCTGTATGTTTGCTTGAGCATACCATTTTCGGTAAGTACCAGGAACCCCTCCCTTCTGGTTTTATTAGAGCTCCTGTATTGCGCTGAAAGATAGATGTCGCTAATAATGCAATGTCCTTTCCTTGAAAATTTAGTTCCTTTTTCAGTTAGAGTGTTCCATCATATTTCCTCTAAATTTCCTATGAAGCTTCTCTGATTCCATTTGCAACCTCACATTCAGCCTCTGTATCCATGCCTTGTATCCGACTCATTAGGCAGTTTTCCTTTGAATGGAATAATATTAGAGTATTTGCCTGTTCATATGACCTATATGTACATGTCTGGCTAGTGTTTTTACCAGTATTAAATCTATGCTGCGTTGTCCATTGTCCCTCTTACTGCTAATCTTCCACTTTTTGATCAGTAGAGATATGTTACTATTAGCCTGTCGCTTGGGAGCATTAGCTTTTTTCTTTCTTAGATCCCTGTCTAGCTTCTTACTTCCTTGCTTTTCTAAAAAGAGTATATATATGTGTGTGTGTGTATATATATATTATAATAACATCTAAGATACAGACATTTTTCTGGATTTATACAGCTAAAAGTCTCTCTGGGACTTATGCAGCACAATTTAAGCAAAATCTTTTCCACTGTTGCCTTGTCTTGCTTAGGTTCATTCCAAATATCATTGTGAATGTGATTCTTAAGGCCTGTCATTTTGATTGTGTCACAGTTCTGGGTATGTTGTATTATTTTTCATGCACTCTAAGTTCTGTGATGATTTTGCCCAGTGACAGAACTGTATGTCGGGCAAAAAGGAGATTTTTGTCCACAAGACCCTAACAGTTGCAGTGCATGGCTATAGAAGATAAATTTTAGGGAAAAATCCATTTTTGGATTGGATGGACAGGAACTCATGTTGCACAAAATCCCCTAAAGTGAACATAAGAAAGAGAGAAGCTTGGCTTTCTGTGTTTCGCATAGAAAGATGCATATAAGGAGGTCCTCAACCAAAACAGGGAGCACTTCCCTTGCATTTTACGACTGCCCTGAATCCTACATTTCTTTTGGGGGTTTTATTTTTCCTTTCTCCGTCTTGTCAAAATTGAAAAATGGAAAGTAAAATTAAGAGTGCCTGAGTGGTTGTCTTCTACCCTGACATCTCTTGAAAAGGGCTGAGGTAGTTGTTTTGACTGTTAAGAAGGAAAAAAAAAGAACTGGAACAAAAGTCCGACTGAAATGTATACAGCTGGAACCAGGAGTTCAGCATTCCTTGTTTTGTGACAGAATTATAACAACACTGCTGCATCCAAAATTGATTTCTTGTAAAATATGACAGAGCACTTTAATCTGATGGTTACAAGTAGCTGCTGTCAACAAGTTTCTTAATAAAAGCTATTTTTCTTAATAAATCCTTTTTATATTATTTGGAAATAAAAGCAGTAGTGCTTTGTAGTATTGTGAAACAGGATAATGACAGTAATTCCCACCCATAAAATGGTTCTTTGCATTCAGTCTTCCATCAGTCCAGGGTAAGTAGTCGGCTTTTCAGCAGTTTTGGTAGGTGTAATTGTCCAATGTATAGAAAATTCATTACCTGCTCTAGGTGCCAGTCCCAAATGTGGTGGAAACTCATTTAAATTCATTCTGGAGAGTGATTAGAAATCCAGCTAGTCCTAAAAGGGAACTATCGGTCAATGAATTTTTTGTAATTCCTTGTATGACGTACTCTCATGCCACAAGTACACTTAAACACAATCAAAGAAATAGATTGAGTGTTCTCCAATGACAGTATATATTTTTATATATATCTAGCTTCTTAATGATAAACTACAATTTGTTCTACAATAATTAAGTCATTGCATAAAATTTGTGGCCCACAAGTTAGTTTTCTTTTTAATGAAATTGGTGTAGTATAAAATAAAGGAAGTGACAAATTCCCTCAGTTTAGGAAGGACAGGGACCTGCTGGAGAGAGTCCAGCGCAGGGCAACTAAGATGATTAAGGGAGTGGAGCATCTCCCTTATGAGGAAAGACTGAGGGAGCTGGGTCTCTATAGTTTGGAGAAGAGGAGATTAAGGGGTGGCCTTATTAGTGTATATAAATATATAAAGGGGGAGTGTCACGAGGATGGAGCCAGGCTCTTCTCAGTGGCAAACAATGAAAGGACAAGGGGTAATGGGTACAAATTGGAGCACAAGAGGTTCCACTTAAACCTGAGAAGAAACTTCTTCTCAGTGAGGGTGACGGAACACTGGAACAGGCTGCCCAGGGAGGTTGTGGAATCTCCTTCTTTGGAGACATTCAAAACCCGCCTGGACACGTTCCTGTGTAACCTTATCTAGGTGTTCCTGCTCCGGCAGGGGGATTGGACTAGATGATCTTTTGAGGTCCCTTCCAATCTCTAACATACTGTGATACTGTGATACTGTGAAATCATAGTATGATTTTGCTAACATCTCTGAAAGTCATTCATTTGAACCAAAATGAAACTGAATCAGCTAATATGTCTTAGTAGCTGGATCATGTATGCTAGGAACCATGCTACTCCATAATGCTCTATACAGCATCCCTCCTGGAAAGCTCCCAGTTACTTTCCCGTGTCCTCCTTGGGTTTGTTAGTCAAGATAGTAACATGTCTTATGAGTTTGTCTGAAGTGTGTGTAGTGACTACATAGCCAGCAAGGTTGTCCTGGTTAGTCTGATATCTGACGTTTGTTGGAATGAGTATTGTGTGCAGTTACAATGAACTTTTCTTCCTGAGGACATGAAGAGTCTTTGCTCTCTGTTAGCTTCCTTCAGAAGTTTTAAATAACCTGATACCCTGAGAAAATCCTTTCATCGACTAAACCCTTTGCTAAATTGTGAGGGCCTTGACTGAGAGATTCAAAATTTGATGTAACTAGGATGGAGATCACTGAAGGCTAGCTCTGATGAGCATTTCCTTTTATTTTGGAAAGTAGACTTAAAATAATGCTCTGATGTAACTAGTAAGATCATACACACACATAAATATCTATAATATAAAATATAATTTATATAATATGTATAATATAAAAAAGTAGATGGGCTTTTCTGGGTTGTATTCTTATAGAAGTTTAGAAAACAAAATACGTAATATGCATAAAAAAACCCTTTTCACACTGGTGAATATCCTGTTCTCGGTGAAAAGTGGTTTCCTGCAAGATTAAATGGATCCTTCTAAGGTGGTCTGCAGCTGAGGAATGGCAAAAAAAGAGAAAAATTCTTTAAAAGACCGTTGTTGCTGCTCTTCAGTTTTACCCAGGTTGCCCTAAAAATTCTTAAATCGAATAAATAAACTCAGTACAAGCTACGGTTGTGTGTGTCACATGTTTGATAATGCCTGCTGTGCCGACAAATTACAAGTCTTCATTGCTGTAAGATACAGAGTAGTTTCAGTACGGCAGAGAGAAAGTGCTGTGAAAATACCGAGCAGTGTTCATAAATGTTCTGTAGTTTGAACAGGACACGCACCACGTTTTGAACAAAGCCCTTTAATCTGCATTTTAATGCTCATTCTGTTTAATGTGACTGTTAGCCTCTGAGTAGCATTTGGTGCTGCTTGTCAAAGTCCTCTGGTGTTCGAGTCCATGAGGCTTTCTAGTACTTAGGAGTCAATAAACCTCCCTGTTGTATAAAAAACATTTTTCAGTAAGGAGAATTTGGTGAATGTAGAGCCACACTTGTAGTTTGGTGTTGTCATTAGATAAACGTACTGTTAGCGTAAAATAGAAAACTTCTGACTTTGTTTAGGGGAAGTGTAAATGGAATTCATGCATCTTTTGGTAACTTATTTTTTCCTGATCTGTAAGAATACATTTGAGTGCAGTTAAATATCATGGCTCACTTCTGAAGAGATGTGTGAAATGAGTGGATCATTTGACACCCAGTATGCAAACAAAATTAGTCGCTGTCACCCTCAGTCATTAATAAGTTTTTGTTTTTTTTTTTGTTTAATTCATCAATATTGTGAAAATAAAAATCAGGTCCCAGTACAGAGATTTTTATTATGAGAAAATTAATTGGCATACAATATTACTTGAGTCTGATAAAAGGAATATAAAGGTTATTGATGCGTAAATGGACACATTGTTAAAGAATATTTCAGGGAATAATAAAATCCCTGTTACTGTTTTTACTGTTTGACTGGGTTTTGTACTCTTTTGCACAGCATACATATTAAAGCACATTGCAGAATTCTGCTGCCAAATAAATAAATTTCTATTACTAAGACAATGTTTAACCTGTATCCTGTTAAGTAGATTGTATTTGAGTCATTTTCAAGCACTGGTATATTCTGTGTACAGAATAAACAGTTTTTGTTGCTCATTCTGAAGTCCTGGAATAAACTGAAGCTATGTTTATTATAGTATCAGTTTTTCAATTTCTTCAGTCCAGGGTGTCCAAAACATGAAAGCAGGTTTTGTTTTTAACACTCGCAAGCAGTTGTAGTCTGTCTCCATTATCAGTTGCTTATGGATAACCTATAGCTACTTAGAATGGGTTTGTCCATGTGTGATCTCTCTGCTTCAGGTTTAATTACTTTGCAGAATCTCATTAAAATATCTTTCCTGTTTCTGATTGTGATTTGCAAGCAATAAACTCAGTTTGTCAGTGTTAAAAAAAATACTTTTTTGTATTTTTTGAAAGATTCTTTGATACTAACTTGGAGAGTTGGTGGTAAATCAGAGGTTAAGTTATATGCAATCTTTGGGCTAAGTCAAGTTATGAGTACCTTGGAATTTACGTTGACCTGTGCTGACCTAGAGGTGCTTAAGGGCTGTTTCAGTGTTCCAGTTAGATCCCTCTACTTACAGAGTTTAAAATCCAGATGGTGCCTGCACCTGTGATTTACAGTAATGCCAGAAAACAGATGGATCCTGTAACTTGCACTGTTTGGTACTAGTATTTACAAGTAGTCTGTCGTTAGAGAAGAACATGTTAATGAAAGGAAAAACCCCCAAGCATATATTAAGCAAGGATAATGTACATGTGTATTTTTATTTTACTATGCGGACTTTTTTAAAATCAGTGTCCTTTTAAAATAATATACTTCAGTTGAGAGCGAACTGAGAATTATGTCCTGTACTTTTAGTATACAAAAGAATTTCAGTTCTCTTTATAGTTAGCAATAGTGATACTTAAAATAATTACACAAAATATTTAAGAAATTATAGAATTTGTAAATAAGTTAGCTTTATCCCACTAATCCCAATCATACCGATTTGCTGGGTTTCACTGGAGATACTTCTTTTTCTCCTAGGACAAGAAAGACAAAGTCTCAAGATTTGATACTATACGTCATTCCATAGCTGGAATTATAAGGTCTCCAAAATCCATGCTGGGCTCATCCTCGGTAAGTAGCATCAATAATGTGCTTGTTGTAGTACATTGTGTTATTTTTACAGTTTAAGTGGGATTTTTTTTTTTCCCCTGAAACATCATGAATTTCCACCTATATGGACAAATATTACATTATAATGTTATAAAGGCAGGTTTCTGATTGATCAGCAGACGTTATAATATTATGGCATATTAGTATGTGAGAACAACTTTACTGCATTTAAGAAAAAAAGAGAATTATATTTTTTACAGCTCTAAGACTGGTGATATACTTTCAGGAGTACCCTTCCCAGGGAGTCTGAATTACTGGAAATGCAGCGTGTTGTCACAGCCTGTAGCAGGTCATGCATGTGTTAAATTGTTGCAATAATTATATTCCCCATATTTATTATAAAGGCATGAGTATATCAGTATGCTATTACTACTAGTACTTCTACTTTCTCAATAGCTTTTACTATTTAAGTAATTAGGCATTATGCATCTTTCTTCAATCCCCACTAAAGGTGCTTGTTGAGTATCTCTTACTTCTAGTTGGCTGTTGTTCAGGTTCCCTAATGGATGGAGAAACTTTCTTGTTTCATTTGCTTTTGTATTGACTCTGTTTTCAAGAAGCTTGCAAGGTTGATTAAAATACCAGAGCACCTCCTTAGAGAGGTGACAGATTTTTTAAATTTTTTTTTCTGAAGTGAAACATCTTAACCCTTCCACCTACCAAAAAAAAAAAAAAAAAAAAGGGCATTTTTGAGAAAACGTTTGAATGAATGAATTTTCTGTTTTATGCTGCAGCACTGAATCCAGGGACCCATTAAAGGACCCAGTAAACTTTATTTAAGCTAAACACTTCAGAATGTGTGGAATCAGTTACAGTTGCATATATGCATACAAACATGTACATGTGTATTTGCATGCACAGGAAAATTGTATATAGTGATAAAGGAATGGAATAACGAATATGATAATGAAATAAAATCAGTACAGGAAGACTCTTCCTACAAAAAGTGTGAAAGTTGCATGACATATGCAACTGTTTCTAAAATATTGAAATGTCCTTGGAGATACATAAAATCTCCACAGTATCCTAATCTTTGCTTTATAAAACTTCTAGTTGATGTAAACATGCAACATTTCATATTAAAAACATATTAAAATGTATATTGCTGTGATCTCTGTTCTTTGCGTAGGCCTACAACTTTGTCTATTTGTATGGATTGTACAATTTGTTTAGATTTTTTTTTTTTTTGTATTTAAAAATACTACCCAAAACTGCTTCAGAGAAAAATTGGAAGAGAAAAAATTGCAAGAAGAGTCAAGATAAAACACTTCAGATTAAGTCAGGGAAGTTGATGGCAAAATCTTCATTGGCTTTGTCATTTTAAAGAACTTATGTGACTCATTTTGATATTCATTCCAATCTGTGTCACTGTTAATTCCATGAAAGTTGGTGAAAACCTGGGTGTATATACATGGTGGGTAGGACTGCTGAAACCTTGGAATATGTTTGGGAGAAGTAAGATCTGAATTGGGTCATTTGAGGCAGAAAGTAAAATCTGAATGACAACTGTGCTCTTGATTAGTTGTCACTTAAATACTTTTCAGAGTCAGATATATAAACTAACCAATTTTCAGTTTTGCCATGTTTTGATTCAGCAATTTGTTGTGTGTTAGAAAAGCTAACCATGCATATACAGCTAAAACTTACTTTGCAGATTAGTACTTAGCTCCTAATGTGGTCAGCTGCTAGGCTTTTTCATGCTGACAGTTACGTCACTGTGCTTATTGCTAAATGTGTAAGCTGGTACTTAAAACTTACTATCAATCAACAAAGTATACAAAGTGATTATTGAAGGTGTCATATAAAATAATTTTAACATATGTAAAAGAATTTATTTATTTTTTTAATAGATCAAGACCAAAAAAGATCTTGAAGCAGAGTAAGAAAAAATGTGATGTGGACTAGCTGTTTTCATATTATGTGTATTGAAACTTTCAGAAGTAGAGCCATATCTTGGTTTAAAAACAGTGCTATTCTAAAACACCATCCCATATTTAATTGGTGGGAGAAGCTGGGTTTTATGTGTAGTTAGAGAAAACAGGGTTTTTTCATAGTCATAGAGAAACCGCACTTCCAAAAGCAGCCAGGATTTCACCTGTTACTTAAATTATTTTTGTACTGTCAGAATGTGAAGGTAAAGGGTAATATAAGGAAAAAATGTAGTTTGAAAAGCAAGGCTAGTAATTCATGTGCTTTTTGTGGGCAAAATTCTTGCTAGTATTTCTGTAATAGCAAGAGACACAAGTTTAATGAAATCAGGAGTGAAAACACAAGAAAAGGGGCAACTTTCACGTACCTGTAGTGCAGTGCTATGAAGGAACTGTATGAAGAGTCGGAATGAATAGCATCATGAATACCAGTATCTGCCCCACTGCCTATGTTTTTTTGCCACTGCTGCATTTGAGCTTAGTGCAGACATGTATTATTGTTTATAACTTTTCTGTTATTTATAGGCTAATAGGTGCAATTAATGTTGGTTTCATATGGTATATTAGCATGTATGAATGAGCCAGGTATATGGAGGCAAAAGGTAGGATATTCCATAGAGAGTTATCTCAACACCTGGGTTAGAGCAATCCCAGGCACAGCTACAGGTTGGGCAGAGAAGAGATTCAGAGCAGACCTGCAGAGAAGGATTTGGGGTTTTGGTTGATGAGAAACTCAACATGAGCCGGCTTCAGTGTGCGCTCACAGCCCAGAAAGCCAGCCGTATCCTGGGCTGCATCAAAAGGAGCATGACCAGCAGGTCGAAGGCGGTGATCCTGCCCCTTTATTCTGCTCTCGTGAGACCTCACTTGGAGTATTGTGTGCAGTTCTGGTGTCCTCAACATAAGAAGGACATGGAACTGTTGGAGGAAGACCAGAGGAGGGCCATGAGGATGATCAGGGGACTGGAGCACCTCCCATATGATCGGCTGAGAAAGTTGGGGCTGTTCAACCTGGAGAAGAGAAGGCTGTGTGGAGACCTCATAGCAGCCTTCCAGTATCTGAAGGGGGCCTATAAGGATGCTGGGGAGGGACTCATCATCGGCGAGTGTAGCGATAGGACAAGGGTTAATGGGTTCAAACTTAAACAGAGGAAATTCAGGGTAGGTATAAGGAATTAGTTCTTTACTGTGAGGGTAGTGAAGCAATGAAACAGATAGCCCAAGGAAGCTGTGAATACTTCGTCCCTTGCGGTGTTCAGGGCCGCGTTGGACAGAGCCTTGAGTGACATGGTTTAGTGTGAGGTGTTCCTGCCTGTGGCAGAGGGGTTGGAACTTGGTGATCTTTAGGTCCTTTCCAACCCTAACTATTCTAAGTTTCTATGATTCTATGTTTTTATAACTTATCAACCTAAACTGTTGTTTTTTTTCTTATATATATATATCTGTGCCCCTCTTTTACACTGGGGCCAAAAATGTCCTCACAGAATGTTTTGCTTGCTTAAACATAAAAAATAATGAAGTATACAAAGTCTGAGCTCAGAATATATGTGGAAATACTGCACCATTAGTTTAATAAAATGTCATTCCCATTATTAATTTCTTTTCATTGACAGCATAAGTACAGGAATAATGTGTCATTTTTTGGAGTTAGAAATAATGCACTGCTGTTTGTTCAGTTTTTTTCTCGAATAAGGGTAGCAGCTGGGGGCTGCTTCGTTTTATTGTTGGAAAAAAGAATGGTATTTCAATGGTTTGTTAAATAGGGAGAGAGAATTGGGGGTCAGAATAAGTAAAGAGGACAGTACTAGCATGATGAAGTATATGAGGGCATTTCCCTCCACTCAGAAGGGATGTTTTTCATCAGGGCCAAGCAGTAGGAGAGGTTAATTCAGAACTGTATGCTTTCTTTGTATCTGTTTCTGCATAATTGAGGTGTGGGTCTTCCTACTGTTATCTAAAATGCAGCTCAGCAGGCTTGCCTGGGACACATTGGCATGCCTGTTGAACTCCTGATACAGAATGCACTGTTATTTTGTTCAGTTTTACTAGTCTGGTGGTGTGAATTTCTATGAGTGCTGGCACTAACGATTTTGACTGACGTAGAGCTTAAGTAAGGGCTTTTCTGTCTAGCCATAACAAATAAATCTGAAGTGTTCACTGACCGAAATACTAAGTGTTCCTCAGTTTCCTAAACAATGTAAGCATGTTAGAATTAATATGTTAAATTGGTGGTTAGAACTCATTAACTCCCATTTATAGCCAGTACACTCAGATGCATATTCTGTGTTACAGCGTAAATGCTAGGAAAAATATCTAGTAGAGCTATTAACTAATTTGGGATGCAGTTGGTAAATAAATTGGTGAAATTTATTCAAATTCAATTCAAATGCTTTGTATAAATCAATTTCTTATGTTTTTATATTTGAGAAGTTTCTGTCTTTAAAAAGAAATGGTTCATTTTGAATTATTATTAATAATACTTGAGGTGTTTGAGAAAGAGTTGGTTAGAATGACTCTGGAAAAATGGAAGCAAATGAAAAATATTAAATAGTTTTATTGAGGTTTCCATAATCTTTTGCTTTTTATATGTTATTTTTTTAGGTGATTAAAATAAGGTGATCACTATGTCATTTTTGTAAATGTAAGAGCCTTGATTTTGTTTGTTGACAAATACATAATTTAGATGCAGAAGTAGAAATTTTTGTTTATCATGCTTTTCATGTAAAAGTAAACTAAAAATAAGCTGTCAGAGTAATATTTTTCTTCAATATTTTTCCAAAGTTCTTTGATGTAATTTCAACCACTGAGAAACCGCTGGCAGAGCAAGACTGGTATCATGGTGCAATTCCAAGAATAGAAGCCCAGGAGCTGTTAAAACAGCAAGGAGACTTCTTGGTGCGAGAGAGCCACGGGAAACCTGGTGAATATGTCCTTTCTGTGTTTTCAGATGGACAACGGAGACACTTTATCATACAATATGCTGATGTACGTCTCTGACATAGTACTGGATATTTTAAATGTTAGGAAATTTATAGTTTCAGCTAACCATTGTAACCTTTGCATAATTTACTATGGCAAATGGCTTTAGCCTTTATATGAAAATATGAAAGCCCTTGGAAACATTTTCATCAGTGCTGAAATCAGGGGAGAGGAAAGATAATTTTGGGAAACAAATTAAAATTATGAAGTATGAGGTTATCTAACATCTTTTATGTTACTTTGAAAAGTCAAGATATTTCTGTAAATGTTTTGAAATCCAGAATTTGTTAGTACTAATTTATGCAGGTGCGTTTATTTTAAAACCCATTTTCTTAATTGGTACTTATTACGCTACTTTTAATTCAGACTGTAAAGATTCAATTGAAAATTGCAAACATGCACAGAGGGGAAAGATCTGTGTTGATTTCTGTGTGGCTGGGAATTGGAACTGTTACATTAGAGATGCTTCTGTTCTTTTTAGCCCTATGGCTATTGTTCAGTATAACAAAAACTTGTGGAAGTTGCACAGCTCATATGCTTCTAAGGATTAGAATTTATTTCCTTGTTGCTCTAACTTAAGAAAAATTGTCTGTTTTAAACAGTATTTTAATTTTTATATGCCTTTATGCAGTGTATTTCTTCTTACTCTTCTTAATGCATTACTTGTGTTTTTTAATGTATTGTTTGCTTTACAGAATTTCAAACATTCAAAATATGACAGTTCTTATAACGTTACTAGAAGTTCTTGAAGTATGACATATCAGCAAATCATTCTCAATTTTGATTCAGTAATGCTGCCAAAACATATTTCAGTCTCTTACAATAAAGTCTCCCACATACAGGAAAAAAAACACAAATTTAATCATATAATGAGATTTACAAAGGGGGATTTACTTGTCAAAATCCCCAGCTGATGCAGCATGCCTGTATGAAGTCAATATTGTGTACCTGTTCGATTTTATTTTATTTTTTTAATGAGAGGCAGTGATATTTTTAAAAATTTGCAGAAGTTGGGAGGCTCTGCTTACAGAAGCCAATTATATATCAATCATTATGAGCCCTAACCCCAACCCTAACCTGGTTCAGCTGGAGTTTTAATTAATTTCACCTAGAGTTTTCCTTATAGAAGTGAAACTTTACACAAAGTCAGGGTTGATTTTATTTAGATTTTATATCCTGAAAGCATTTTGACATGGCAGGATGCGGAATGAAAAAATAGGAGCAATTAAATTACCTGTACCTAGACACACAGTCTTACAAGGTGCTTGGATCTCTTTGATCCAGACACCACAGAAATAAATGCACATTATATACTTGGTGTGGCCGGAACAGTTTTGCGTAAAATACATGACAAGTAGATCTTCATAGAAATGTACATTGGGCTTCCTTGTCAGTTAAAATATTTTGTTTAATAAGTATTACTTTGAGGCTGGCCTCTAAGGTGACTCATTTTTATATTAGAATTTTCCACCAAAAAAAAAAGCTGTCTTTATTTCCATAATTTCACTGCTTTCTCTTAGGAATGACATTTGAAATGTAAGACCAATGCTGTTTAATATTGCATAGCTTGGATGGTCTAAACATCATCAGGTCACTCCGTTTTTCTGCTTTTAAGTTTAGTTATAGGACATTATGTTCGTCTGCTCTTGGGATGCATTTGTGTCAGATTTCCTTGACAATTACAGAAGTTAAAACCTTTTTCTTAAGGAAATTCAGGACTCCTTATGTACTCCCATGTGATGAATTTGGTGCATTTATTGTGGCAAAAAGAAAAAAAAAGAGCATTAATTGTAGAAAAAGTAAAGCTTATTAGGCTCTAAAAAGTGTTTATATGGTGGGATTGTTACAGTCACATAACAAGAGGGATTGTACTCATGAGCATTTTGGTAGGGAAGTTTGAGGAGAGCTTAGTGCAAGGGATTTCTTTGTTAGCATTGGTATGCTGAGTGGAATCAGGTCTCTGCGACCAGTCAAATCACCCTCTTGGATCACTGACAAGTCCCCATATGGAGACCAAACTTGGTGTCCAAAAGTGTTCTCTCTTTATTATTTTGAAATTTAATGTTAATATAACTATGTGTGTGATAAATGACTTTAGCGTTCAGCTTTAAGCACTAAAATTCACTGTTGTCATTCAAGTCAGCTGTTGTTTCTTGAGTCTCTGCTATATCCAGATGTTAGTGATCTTAGTCAGACATTCAGGAGAATGAAATACATACTTCTTTGCTATTTTTTTCCCCTTCAAGAGTGTGGGCTAAGATAAGCAATGACAATTTCTATTTTTCTCCTTAAAACCTGAAAAAGTTATGTCATAGCAGTCTTTGCTAAGATAATGTTACATGCTTCTAAGAAACTAGTAAGGATTTAACTGTTTCCATTGTGTTTAATTATATATAAAAAAAATAAATAAATCTATGAAGTGAGGGAGGGAATTCTGTCTTGCCCAACTTCTCTGTGAATTCTGTGCATAACCTGCCCTTTTTTTTTTTTTTTTGCTGCTGTAGCCCCTTCTGGTCTATACTGCTTATTAAAGACTAATCATGCATCTTGTGCTCTGTGCTAGGGATTTATTAATCTTATCAAACATTGTAAATGCAGTAAGATCAAAGTTAGATAGTGTTACTCATCTCCTGTTTATTTTATTGCCAGATGTTTAGTTTTTAGTTTGTTATCTGTTATTCCTAGAACTTCAAGTAATTAGGAAGTTGGTGGGTTTTTTTGTAGTTTAGAATATTTTTTTTTTCACTCTGTCAGGGCTTTAACTGTCCTAAGTATTTAAATTACGAGTTTAAATAAGTAGCTGTTTTATCACATTGCCTTAAATGAGTGGTGCAGTAATTTTGCATTTACTAATTTATCATCTTAACTATCATTCCATTTAATTCAGTTGAAATGCTATTAAGTAGATAAAAAAATCTAGTTTTGTAAAAGCAATTATTTTTTTATTTTGTTACTACTGAGGGAAGCTTTGTCATGCACTTTTGCAGTTTCTTGTTCAAAACATTGCTTGTAGAGAAACAATTATTTCCTTTTACCTTCATACAGAATCAGTATCGTTTTGAAGGAACTGGATTTCCAACTATTCCTCAGCTCATAGAACATCATTACACAACAAAGCAAGTTATTACAAAGAAATCAGGTGTTGTTCTGCTGAATCCTGTTGTTAAGGTAATGCATACATTCCAAAAACTGTTTAATTGAAAAGGATTTGGAGAGGATGTTTGTATTGTTATTTAAATAATGTTTCTGTGCAACTTAGAATCATAGAATAGTTAGGGTTGGAAAGGACCTTAAGATCATCAAGTTCCAACCCCCCTGCCATGGGCAGGGACACCTCACTCTAAAACTTCTCAGAAGGTATTTCAGTTCTTGCTCATTTTGTGACTGAGCTTTTCAACCTTCTCTTCTCCATGCAACATATTTCTTTAAAATAATGCTCCATCCCAATTCTTGTAGTAAGTCTTTACTATCTTGAAAGAGTGGCATTCAGCATGTGACAAAATATCCTCCTATTTTTGTTTTTTGTTTTCCATTTGGATTTAATTTCCGAGTAATTGAAAGTAGTAGTTCATTGCCCATAAAGTTATGATGAAGAAATTTTTTTGATAAAATGGAGTTCTTTAACTGGTAAAGTTCTCATAAAATTTGGAAGTTATAGCAAGTCTTATGTCTCTATTTTATGTGTCAGAAATAAGTTATACAGACACAGAGAAAGGTACTGTCATTCCAGCATCACTGCAAGTTTGAAATAAAAAGTCCGTGTTTAATCAGTAAGCTATTGCAGAAAGTCTTTCAGAAGGGAAATTAAAGGGATGAAAATATTAAAGCATATCACTGTTTAGAAACCTTAAGAGATTCCTTGCCTTCCTCCACTAGTTTTGCAGTTAATATCTACTTAATTGATGTTTCATTCATAAGCAAACTTTTTTCCACTTAAATCTTTGCATTTTAACTACGAGTAAGCCATTTGTTCTTGATTTTATTTTTTTTAAGACTGGTTTCAAGCATGTGTAAAGCATCTTCTGTGTATACAGAATTTCAGGAAGCATAACAATTTATATTTCAGAGTTAGTTTCCTACCCCAATATTCTAGTCAATTTTCCTTAAAAATCCTAAAAAATTAAAGTATATTCCGTTCTCAAAATTGTGGGGTTTTTTAACACTTACCTATGCTTACCAAATTATATGATTTTAAAATTTAAAGAATGGGGCTTTGTAAATATACATTTTTGGCTAATGTCTTGGTGATTACCAACTTGGCACCTTATTGAATGTAAAATATTGCTTAAATTCATTGTGGAATGTATGAGAAAATATCAGACGTTATTTTTGATGCATGAATAAGTTGTAATTTGGTACTAACTGTTTAAGCTAAAAATAAAGGGCTGTCAAACTAAAAATGTCTTTTTGTACCTATTTGCAAATTTTTGTCTTCTCTAATACAATAGTCGCTTAAATTTTTAAGGACTTTTCTGTTTCCTGTTACTGTGAGAGCAGGCCTGTTTTAGCAAATGTAAAACTGTAGTGCATACTAAATGATATCAGAACTTAGTTATTCTCTGTTAAGGTCAAATAGGAAAACATCATCTGGAAAACATCATCTCTTCATTCTCTGTTATTCCCTTGGAAGACAAGGAGTCTCAGTATTCCTGACATTTTGTTCTTGTTTTGCTATAATTTTTTTTTATAAAGTCAAGTTTTAATTTATGCACAGTTGTATGTAACTGTCTATTGGCAAAGAATTTTTCCAGTACCTATGCTATGAAGAAATATGGTCCCAAATCAATTTTGTGATCATTTCTCCATGACTGTACTTGATATCATGGCCTTTGAGATATAAATGTACAAACAGATCGTGTGAATACCTCAGTGATAACCATGCAGACATGTATGACTGTGTGGTTGGTCTTTCCAGGGCTTGAACCCATACCACTACATTGTGTCATGATCTCCTTACAAAGGGATGGAGAACAACTTTTACGACAGGGTTTTGTACTGTCACAGTTTTTAGTTTTGGTTTGTTTGGGTTTTTGTTGGTTTGGTTTTTGTTGGGTTTTGTGTGTGTGTGTGTGTGTGTGTGTGTGATTTTGAATTTTGTTTTGTTTTGTTGCCTTTTTTATTATTTTTATTTTTAGGGGGAAAATGAAGTGGGATTTCTGCTCTCTATGCTTGTTGAGTTAGTCTTAACTAAAATTGGTGGAAATACTAGTACTTCCTCTAGAATCATGCTAGTTTTATGACCGGTTGGTAGTAGATTTGAGCTGCAGTGCAAGTACTTTTGGCTATTCAGGTTTCCTGAAGTGCTGAAACTAATCCATAAAATCCAGTCACACAGGCTCCATTTATTTGTTTCATATGAGTTATTTAATGCTGGTGTTCATCAGTCTTAATGTGCAGAAGTATTTCCATTAGGGTTAATGAGCATTTCAGTTTTCTTTCTGATAGGTTATACAAAGTAATGAAAAGGGTGTCCATGGTAATACTGACTGCTACTATTGAGAAGAGTATTGCGTGACAGGAAACTTTATAGCTTTTTGGTAATGCATTATGTAATTTATATATTTTATATATTGTATATAGGCTTTCAAGAAGATATGAAATACGATCCGAGTGTCTAATATGTGCTTATATTTTGTGTAAGCTAAAACCAGTGTATTGTGTACCTACTGCTTCATAACTAGTAACTTGAACCAAGGAAGACAGTATTGAAAGGGTGTTAGCTGGATGGTTTAAATTGCTTTACAGCAGCTGTTGTTAAACAAAACAAAAAAAACCCCCAAACAACAACAGCAACAAAAACACCAAAAAACAACCAACCAACCAAAAAACACACCAAAAAACAACAACAACAAAAAACAAAGCAAACAAAAAAACCCAACTAAATCATTTTGTTTTGTAATACCTTTTGGTCTGAGCTATGATATTATGATGATTTTAGCTTTCCCATCTGATAAAAACTAGTTGTTGGAAAAAGTTCAGAACTAAGACAAAGAGTGTTGTGACCTTTCCTTTTTGAATTTGCATGGAGCTCTGGCTTTTATATGGGCAAGTGGAGACATTTTATATTGCATTCAGAAATACCATGTGCACTCTGACACTTAGTGTTGTGGGTATTTTAGGCATCATATGCTATTACCAGAATATTTTTGATCATTTCCTTAAAATTCATTTGACATCTGCAAAGATCTTCAAGACTGTTTTCTTTGTTTGTACTATAGCTGCAAAGCAGTCTTTGACATTTTGTGCAGTCTTTAATCTTTTTTATGCAAATTTTTGTCTCTGTAACAGCCTACTTAGAAAATGAAAGTTAAATATGACAGAACTTCACAGAAAAAAACGTATGCTTTGTAGTTTGCTTTTGCATTCCTTGATTCCCTGTCATTCATCCTTCTTTACCATATTAGTGGATTAGTGTTCACCTTCTGTGATGTTGCCCTTGAAAGGAGCAATCTTAATTATGTCACAAAAGGCTTCTCCCACGTCCCATTTCACATAGACCAAATCTGTCTGCTTGGGATTTTAATGATACTGTAATAATAGAATTTAAATTAGAAAACCTGAAGGTATTCAAAACATATCTGCAAGTGATTTCTTTAATGAAAAAGTCTCTCATATTTATTTATAATCTTCTAGAAAAAATGTATGTTAGGTTCTTCAGTTGATTATTGATGAGATGACTGGTATGTAAAGCCACTGAATAACTTCAGCACACACCCAAAGACATTATTAAAATAAATGCTATTTTAACCACATTAAATAGATTTTAAGTTTCTAACATCCTTGACATCATTTTGAGAAGGTTTTAAAATTTTCTAAAATACATTTTTCTACAAGTAAGAAATCTGTTTTATGTTGTGAATATGCTTCAGTTTAACTACTAGAAAAGGGAATCATCAAAGAAATAAGGAATGCCATGTTTATTTGGATATATGTACATTCATATTTTCACTTGGATCAGAAATACGCTTTTGAAACAAATCTGCCCATGCCACTTAGGATGCTTTGCTTCCATTGTTGAGCACTCTCTGAGGATTCAAACACTCAGCTGAAAATAAAATGGAACGTGCACATCCGCTTATGGGAGGCTGCTGGGTCTTCAGAAGCTGGAGACGTCTGGTTTGAAATAGTGTTTTTCCCCCAGATGCACATTTCAGTTCCTCAGCACCATTGCACTTTACAGATCTGCTATTGTCAAGATCGCTAGTGCCAATGAAGTCCTAGTCTTTGGATCCTTTGAAAATGATCCAAGATCCTAGAAGATGATATATTTGAAAAATCATGGCAGTCAGGTGAAGTTCCCAGTGACTAGGAAAAGGGAAATACAGCCCTCATTTTCAAGAAAGGAAAAAGGGAAGACCCAGGAAACTACACACCAGTCAGTCTCACCTTTGTACCTGGCAAAATTTTGAAGCAGATTCTCCTGGAAAGCATGCTGAGGCACATGAAAACAATGAGGTGGTTGGTGACAGCCAGCATGGCTTCTTAAAGGGCAAATCCTGCCTGACCGATCTGGTTGGCTTTATGGGTGTTTGGTTTGGTTTTGCTTTATTTTGAAAAACAAGCTGAAGTTCACTGAATCAAAGAGACTTACCAAAGAGACTTCCAAGTTTATCACAAAGTCATCCCATCACTCAGTTAGAAATTCTCATCTTGTGACAGGAAACAACTGCACTAATGGTGTGCCTTTTGGGAATATCACCTTGCGTTTGTTTGATCTGAGGACAGCTCTTCAGGGAGCAGAAATCTCAGCTGGAAAGGAAGAAGCAGGCTGTAGCAGTGAGCAATTCAGTTATTGCAGTTTTACCTATGCTAGGTTTGTCGCTCCAAAGGGGATCCATCTGTGAATTACAGGTGTGGTACCCATGCATCTGACCAGGCTTGTAGCAATGCTGAGAAGCACCTGGTGGTTATGGTCAATGTGTGTTGATTTTTGGCCCAAAGCTCTAATTCTCATGAAGTCTGATACATGCATTTTTAAATGTTAAAATATATCTTTTCTCTAAGAAGATTGAAACCACAGTGCGAATTGAGGATTTAAAAGTAAAAGATGTACTTACAGAAAATGACTGTATCTATTGCATAAGCACAAAATGAATCTTTTGCCACTTATTTGCCATTCAGTATTACGATGATCATGCAGAAGGCTTTTGATTCATATGTCAAGAAAATTGGTAATTTTTTTTTTTTTTAGGATAATTTAGCCAGAGTTTTAGTAGGTTTTAAGTTTAATTCTGGAATCTGAAGAGAAGGCTGCAGCTATTGGTATTTGATAGCAGAGTTTCATGTCTTAATACTAGAGATGGATTTCAGTTGTGTTCCTATTTCCACTGAACATAGATGTGTTACAGGATTTCCTTTTAAGGCTTTTTAGCAGAGAGTGTTGTAATTTTTCTGTCAGGTAACAATAAGAATACATCTTTCATAATGCTGGTCTGTACTTTCAAGATATTGCATCCTAATGAGAAAACGTAAGAAGGAGAGTAATTTTCTCATTATGCTAACAAGGTGCTAAACCAATTGTGTGTATAATTTCAGGTATCTTGACTACTTTTAAAACTCAGAGTACTTTTTTCTCAAAAAATCCCTTAAAAATATGTTATAATAGCAGAGGCACATAAGGCTACCTGAACAAAGAGTAACAAAGTGGATTTATATCCAGTGATCAAAGTTTTCTGTAGCTTTGTTTTAAAGACCATAACATTGAAAATCTGCACTACTGAATGTTTCTGATTCAGCCTTGTCTGTGTGTTATTTCTTTCTGTGATCAGGTTTAGAATAAAATTGGAAGATAACACTTTTAAAGGGTGCACCTGCAGGGATGGTGCGAAAAGGATGGAGCCAGGCTCTTTGCATTCCTCTCTTTTTAAATCATAAGGAATGTTTAAATGGGAAACTGTGTTATCACACAGTTTTGTTTGCTGTTGGGCATATGGAAGATTCTCACTATTTTGGAGGGCATTATCTGATAAAGTGCAGATAATTTCTCTGTATATATTTGATTAACAGGTGATTCAGAGTACTTCGGTTTGGGGGCTGGATTTTCTGTATTAGGTAGAAAGGAATGCTATAAGTTTCTTTAATGTGTTTGAAATATAATGGTTTTGATGTAAACTTGACTTTCCTTTTCCTATGCTTAAGGATTTCACATTCTATGTCTAGTTCCTTCTCAAGGTTTTTTTTCTTATTATTTTTTATTTCCTGTATTTTTTCCTGAAAGATCCTTAGCATCTTTCTAGTCCTTTGATGAATAAGAGAGTATAAATTTAAGGAAATATTGCACATCCTTCAACTAAAAAACTGAAGAAAACTGGGTTTGCATGTTGACTTCTACAGTAATTTTATCTATTGATCTTCAAGAAAGAATGCTCAAAGAAAAGCTGTGCAGTCAAGCTGTCACTTCTGCAGTTTATACACTGGGTAGTAGCTTTTGCAAATCTCAATTCTACCCTCTAGATTTATGGTGACTTAGAATTTGGTTTAGCAGAAAGGTTGAACTACACAGTTTGTTTTTTTTTATGTAAGAATAAGAGGTAAGACGAAATAGTGCTTTTTTCCAAGGAGGTAAACCTGTTTGTACTATTTTACAGCTCACATTGAGTTTTATCAGTGTTGCTTAATACAGTGCTGATAATAATGCAAAACAGCTTCTATAACAATTTTTGCAGCTCATGAATCTTTATTCTGAAACAGTTTTAAAGAAGTTGTCCACAGGGTTTTTTTAAAATCCCTTTTATAGAACTTGTTCTTATGAAAAATCTTTTCCACTAGCTACCTTTATTTCTGTACTTAATCTGAAGGACTTGAAACACATAGGTTATGATTCATGAAATTGATATGCACATTAGATATACTGGCATAAGTGGTGTCAAAAATAGTACTTCTCTAAGAAAATAATTTCTCATTTCCACATTTTTAGGCCTTAGCCACATGTACACAATTGTTACTCACTTTCTTTTTTTCCTCTGGTTCATCAAGTTCTGTTAAGTGGTGTCTAAATGTGATAAAAATTTATCTATGATTATTATTTTCTTATCCGTTAAGAAGTCTTGCTCTAATTATCATTAATACTGAAAATGAAATATTGACTTTTTCTTTCTGTTTTTCTTGTAGAAAAATCTCTTAGCTGCAGTAATTCATAGTATTGATATTTTCTATGTCATTTGGAAGAAGGAGAGCAAATATTGCTTTCCAAAATATTTTTCTGAATGCATTTTTTTCTGTTTACAGCATGGAGAAATGAGCATAATGCATGCTTATGGACAGTATTTGTGAGAGGCTGACACTATAATTCTATTTTTATTTTTTTTAGAGTACTATTAATGATTAATTTACTGGGGTGAGGGAAAAGGGAGGAATATTTAGGCTTTTGCTAAATTCTCCATGCTGTGTTCAAGTAGATTCTTAGGTTAGGAAGCCTTATGTTTTCCTCTTGGTTAAGCCATTTTGGGATTCTCCAAGTCAGCTTAAGGTTTCCAGTTTCTAGAGGTCTTTAGCCTTTTTTGCTTTTATTACTCCTACTGTTAAAAGTGGTGGCAGAATTTGCTGCAGATACTGCCTTCATTAGCATGATGGCATCCAGCTTTATTATTTTAATGTGGTCTGAAGTAGCTAGAGTAAATAATGTGACAGCATGAAATAAGTAAATAAAGTGATGATAACATTGAGTTCTTATTTATTCATACTGTGATGGAACCTTATCAGGGTTTCCTCACTCTTCCTGTTTCACAAATCTTGCTTTGCCTTCTGGGTAAGAATCTTGGTTTTGTTTGATGACACTCTGAAACTGAATGTAAGCACAGGTGGCATTTTCTTTTAATCCCCTTTTCTCTCTCCTATTAAAAATGGTAAGATTTTAAAGACAAATGTTTAAGCTGAGGTTCATAAATTCATATCTAATTCCCTAAATGTCTGTTTTAAAGATGCTTAGTATGTAATCACATTAATGCTCATTTTTAATTTGAAAAAGTACCATTTCAGAGTACTTCATGTAAACAGTAAGGGTCTTGAGAGCGTCCCCTATCCTGGATGGGGCTTAGCACCAACAGGATAATCCAACTGACGATTGTTCCTTCCACCCTCAGCTGGGTGAAGGTCTGAGGCAGAGCCAGACCCTGTCCTGTGGGAGCCACTTTTGGCTGAGGCTCTGCTGCTCACCTGAGCCCCAGCTCCTGCTGCCTTGCAGCCTTGTGCCTGCTCATGCACCCCATTCATCAGGCCCTGGCCCTTGGTGCCCAGATTGCTTCTGGACTGAGCCTGGCACTCCGTTGTCGCTATGAACATGCCCACCAGTCATGGGCTGTCTGACTCTGGTTCCCCTCACTGGCCTTCACCCTGAGCCCGACTCACAGGCTGTCCTCCTGGCTTGGCCCCATACCTGCTTTTTCACCAAGGACGTGGCTCATCTGAACTTGGGGCTGTCCACCCAGCCTAACCCTTGCTGGTGGCAGTGGTGTGAGTGAGCCTCAGGGGTCCCCCATGGCTCCAGGGAGCAGCCAGTCCTCACAACACACTGTTGCTCTGCTGCTCAGGAAATCAGGAGGGTGAATAAGCAAGGAAAAGTAACACCATTAAACAAAATAGGTGTGAGGATGTGGCTTCAGAAGAGTGATGCCTTTCCCAGCCAGGAAAGAAAGAGTATCTCTGCCTAGAGTGGTCTCAGTAGGGTTCCTGCTCATCTTTACTTCCCTGTCAAGAGGAAAGTGAAAGTCCACCTTGAGGCGGTTCCTTCCTGTCATTTAGGTATCTTGTAATTTCCACGATATACTTCCACAGAGAATCTCAAACCCCTGCTTTTGCCAAATAGCTCACGTCTGATAAAGGGTTATCTGCCAAGCGGTGCTGGAGCTCTGTCTGAGCGGAGCCACATTGGTTCCTGTGCTTGGCTAAGAAGTTTGGCAGTCATATAATTCACTTTCCCCTTATGGGGAAAACCATAGGACATAAATAAAGTAGAATGTGGTAAAGTCCTGTATTTCTCGATTCCATTTGGAAATAAGATCTATTATTAACATAAAAAACAAGCATCCTCAAGCACTAAATTCTGTAACTGGATTAGTCTGAAGTGCTTTTATATTCTGTGGCCCAATATTAACAATAGAAAAATCTGAACAAGCATGAGTTAAAGAGAGATTTATAGTGGTCTTACAAGAAGGTGGCTAAGCAGGTTTCTTCTGGGAGGAATAGGAGTGCATTAATAGTCTTCGGAGTTCTGTCCTCTCTCATTCAGATTAGTTTATGATTAGATATGGAAACATGGTGGATTTGCTCTGTTTGTAGAAGCAGCTCAATTGAAAAGAAAATTTCTGTGGCTTAAATTGATGGGCACTACAGTGTCTGTTTATCTATACCTACACTAAAGATTATTTTTTATCTTACATTTTTCTGTCACATTTCTAACTTTCAGTATCTTTTGTATGCGTGATTAGTCTGTAGAGTAATTTAACAACCGGAGAAATATTTACTTTTTATTCCCAATCAGAATTGAGCACCTCCAGAAGATCATGAAATTTATGATCTGACAGGAAAAGACTCATGACTTTATTTCTGACTTTTTTTAATGATAAGCTAGTATGCCTCCATCCCTTTGTGTGCTTAAAGGATTTATTTAATTACTGGCAGCTATCAAAAATATTGAATGATGACCTATTCAACTCAGTGCAATTCGAACACAATTAGTGAGGCAACATACTTGTAGAAAGAATCTTTTGTTAGTGTCCACCCTGCAATACTGTTTATTAATTAAAGATAAATCTGAACCAGTGACACTTTGTTTTGAAACAGTATTTAAAGGGATATGTAACACACTGCAAGTTAGAAAATCGGGTTTGTTTCTTGACGGATGAGTTTGGTTTTGGACAAGTGCCAGAATTATACACTGGTATGATGTAGGTGACAACATATCTTCTTTTAGATTCTTTCTTACTATCTGTTTAAGAAACTGCTTTGATACAGTTTGGTGTTGTAGTACTCCACAGGTGCCTGAAGATACTAGATAAAATTGCAATGCGTGCTGCCTTTTTAACTTAATATTTCACTTGAAATGCTTTCTTTAACTTTACTAGTGCTGTGGGACAGAGGGACTAACTGCAGCTTCAGAATTGAATTCAGAAATGGACTTAGGGACCGTAACTGGAAGTGCTTCCTTACCGTCACAGAACACAAAACTCTGTGTTAGGTTTCCATCCTCTGTTTTCACAGCATGAGGAGTCGTGTACCTTAGGAGGAAATTACAGGCTTAGGAGAATATTCAGGCTTAGCTAATGCTAGGGCTTAGGCAATTCTGTCTGCATAGGAGTTACAGTGTGTAATTCCTATGCCTGCAGCACCTGAGTATCTCAGGTGAAGGTACCTCAAGTGAACCATTTTACTTTGCAAATAGAAAAATACAATGCAGTATGAAAGCTGCCATCTTTTTATCCAGAAGCTCAATATTAACACTCAGACAAGGCTATGTAAGATGCAGGGGAAGGAGGATTGTGTTTTGATACTTCCCAGTGGGAAAAAAGAAATAAATACTGTATTCATAGTCTTTAAGACTTTCACTAAATCTGAGAGAGGGAAACCAGGAGGGGGAAGTATGACACAAAAGCTTATGGATGAGGGGAAGGAAATGAGATAGATAGGAAGAAAGAAAGAGGGAAAGGAAAAAGGAAAGGAAAAAGGAAAGAAAGGGAAGGAAGGAAAGGAAAGGAAAAAGGAAGAAAAGGAAAAAGTTCTGGGTTACAGTTTCTGTTCTGTTAATTGTGTCAAAGTATATACCTTCTGCTAATCTCATGGCGGATCATCTGGCAAATACTGCCGGTGTCAGGTTCCATTATAAATGCATAAGTTAAAAGACTAAACAAATGATGAGAGGTGCAATCAAAAAGAGTATAACATGCTAAGGGTTGCATCATTTTCTGGAGCTGTCTGCTTTTGAGGTCTGTGCAGGTGATGTCTGATGAGTACTGAAAGAGCAGTTCTGAAGAGATTCCATCTGGGAGCAGAAATGATCATTGAAGCAGCACCTGCCTCCTTTTCAGTCTGCTGGCTCAGGCGTGTAGCCACAGGAGTGAGACATATGATAAGTCTTTTGAATTTAAGATGTAGTTTATATACCTACAAACTTAATTCAGGATTTCTATTCATAAGAAGATCTCATAAAAAGCAAACTCTCCATTTATGTACCATTGAGGTGAATATTCACCTGCTGATACCTTGTGAAACTGATAATAGCAGGGCTACGTAATTTGCATATACTGATCATTAAAGATTTTTTCTAAACCAACAACAGGAACTTCAGTTACAAAGATGATCAAACTTTGAACAAGCCTTTGATTGTGAAAGCTCTGGCAGAACCATGATAACGTAATGAACGTGTTATACTGGTATAGTAAATGACTGAAAGTTTTCATTAAAAAGTACAGGTAATGATTAATGTACTGATAAAAATAACAAATGATAACAAATCCTTCCACAGATTGCTTGGTTCCAGTTTATGCTGCCATTTGCTTTGATTAGCCCTCTGAAGGGCTATGCATCAGATTTTTTCTCCATAAACAAGCCTTTGAAATGCTATGTTTTTAATATTTTCAAAAAGTCATTCACTGAAGTACTGTATCATTGGAATTAAACAGCAAAAAATCCACTGCATTTTAATTGTATAACTTTTTGCTTTTGCATTTGCATCTGAATGATAAACCCATTATGCTAGTACCTCCAAGTAATCATTTTTGTGAATTTTTTTCTTTACAGCTTTACTTGCAAATTGTTTTCTTAAACTTGCATTTTACTGCTAAAGTGTGCACTTTGATGACACTTGCTATCTGTACTGTAACAACTTCTGGATGAGGCATCCAATCAGAAAATAAAATAAATCTAGAAAATCTTCAGTGAATAGACCATATATGATTTTTAGTAAAATCAAAAGGAGGAGATTAAAGAAATACATTACTTATGATCTGATCAGTGAGGCAATAGTTTTAATCAAGAATCTTGCCTGTAGGAGAAAGATCATTTGATGCTGAAGATCCCATTCAACCCAAACTGTTCTATGAGTCTATGTTGGTAGGGTATTTCCTCACAAGAGGAGTAGGAGTGGCAGAGTATGGATCCCATCACAGCATGGTGGCATGGCATAGAAATTCATGTGATGGGGCTGACAGGAGTTGCATGCTAGAAGTATGGGTGAACAGAGGCATTCAGAAAGTCTCTAGAATGTGGACACTGAGCACAGCTTACAGGAGCAGTGGTCTTTGTGATTATGTGACATTATATGTAAAAAGAAAAAACCCCACAGAAGTCACCATAGTAATGACACCCCACACACATGCTGCTTTTTTTTTTTCTCTGCTGTCAGTCAAAAAATGTGGAGGATACAAATGAGTAGCCACCTTCCCAGCTAGTGCAGCTTAAATCTTCTATACTTGTTTAATTCTTTCAGTTGCCCAGAACATCTCTGGCTTATCTGATGAATAATTTCCTCCTTGCATAAAGAGGGAGCCACCAGTCAGTACAAGCCTTCACCTTCCTTAGGAGTTGACAGCAGAATTCACTGGTTGTGTTGTCCGAGATCCACATACAAGAAAGATACGGACCATTAGAATGCGTCCAGAGGGGCACAAAAAGTTATCAGAGTGGAACACCTCTGCTGTGAAGAGAGGCTAACATAGCTGGGGTTGTTCAGCTTGGAGAAGGAAAAGCTCTGGAGAGACATGCATGCAGCCTTTTAGTATTTAAAGTTGACTTACAACAAAGACGTAGAGACTCTTTTTGCTACGGCCTCTAATGACAGGACAAAGGGCAATTATTTTAAACTGGTAGAGGGTAGATTCAGGTTAAGTACAAGAAAGAAATTATTTATTGTGAGGGTGGTAAGACCCTGGAACAGAATACCCAGATAAGGGGTGCATACCCCATCCTTGGAGGTGTTCAAGATCAAGTTGGGTGGGGCTTTGAGCAACCTTATCTAGAGAAAGGTGTCCCTGCCCATGGCAGGGGTGTTGGTCTAGATTCTCTTTAAAGGTCCCATCTAACACTGACCATTCTAGGATTCAATGGACTATTTACACACAGAAAGTTTTCCTCTGTCTTCAAATTACAGGCTTATTTAGGTTGGACGGGTGTTCTTGAGATTCTGTCCTCCAATCTCCCTGCTCAGGCAGGTTCAGCTACTGTGGGTTTCCCAGTTGTGTTTTGATTGCCTTTTGATTTGAGATGAAGACTCTCAAATCATTCTGGGTAACTTGTTTGGTGTTTGACCACCCTCACAGTAAATTCCTCATGATCAGAATTAATTTCCTGGTTTAAATAATGGGCATTAGTTTGTGCCCATTACGTCTTGCCCTGTTTCTAAGCACCATTCACAGTCTGGCTCCCTTTTCTTCATTCCCTGACATCAGGCATTTACACGCATGTCGTGGTTCAAACCCACCCAGACAGCTTTCACTCACTCTCCCCCCCACTTCTTGCCCTTCCCCTACTCCCGGACGGACAGAGAGGAGAATCGAAAAGAATGCAACTCCCACGGGTTGAGATAAGAACAGTCCAGTAGCTAAGGTATAACACAAATCACTACTGCTACTATCAATAATAGTAATGATAAAGGAAATAACAAGGGAAGAGAAAATAACACCTCACCACCTGCCGACCCATAACTGCCTCCCCCCCCCCCCCAGCCCGACCAAGCACCAACCGATACCTCCTACAATCGTGCCGTCCACATAGCCCTTCCGGATAACTCTCAGTTGCATCCAGGGCATGACATGCTGTGGTATGGAATACCTCTTTGGTCAGTTTGGGTCAGGTGTTCTGTCTCTGCTTCCTCCAAGCTTCCCCTCCTCCCTGGCAGAACATGAGGCTCACAAAGTCCTTGGCCAAACCAAAACATCATTGTTATCAGCTCTGTTCCCAGCCTGAAAGTCAAAACACAGCACTGCACCAGCTACCAAGGAGAAAAATGACTGCTACTGCTAAACCCAGGACAATGCATCGCAAAGATCCTGTTTTGCACGAGGAGGTGCTGTTAATGATTCCAGTAGGAAAAGCACTCAGAGTCTGGAAGATATAAGTTAAAATACTGTCTGTTACAGCTAACACTGTAAGGAGAGAGTAATATAGACAATCTTGCACCCCTTTAGACAGTGGGAGCCCCAGGTGGCATAGCACTGAATGGGCCACTAGTCCACATGCAGCATGCTGATCAATCCGCGCCTGTAGTAGAGATTCTCACATTTTGGTTATTCGAGCTATAAGAGGATCTTCTTACAAGGAAGCAACTCTGTTCATTATTTGTACTGGTAAAAAGAAAGGACATCTTGGAACACTTGTAGATAAAGGGCCGTGCTGGTGCTATGGTTGCTAGTACACAGCGGGAGCTGCTTGTGGGCACCATTGCAGAGAAGTGGTGGAGTTCCTCCTGCAGACAAGGGAGCTGTGCAGGAGAGCACAGGCCTGGGCTCACTCCAGTTAGCTGCTGTGTAGATCGCTAACACTGTGATGTACATCCTGTCTTCTGGTCAGGGTTATATAGTGATCCTGTATATGAACCTGTATATGATCCTATATATGAACCTTCTTCTGGACCACTCCATGGTCCAGAAAACCTGGTAATCTGATGTATTAAGTGTAATTCAAAGCCAGATGTTTGGCTAGGTTTTGTGTGAGTTTTAATGAGAAATGATTTAATAAGTTGGCATACACTTGTTTAGATATTTGCCTTTTTTGTTAGTAAGAAGGAATGTTTAGAGCCTTACTGCCAACGTGAGGAGCGGTAATACTGTTTGTGAGGTGATAAGTAGATGAGGTGCTAACAGAGAAATAAAATGGGAAAACAGTAAATATGGGTAAGACTTCAAATATCATACATTTTAGCTAAGTATTTATTAAATATGTGTAGGAAGACATTTGTAATTGTTTTTTATATGTCTTCAGGCTGTTGCAGAGTATTTGTACTGTTGCTCATCAGCACTCGACAAATACTTTAACTGGCATTTGTTACGTTGTCTTTTCAAGTAGTTGCCTGTGGTATTTCAAACTACCACAGAAGAGACACAAATATGTCTTCTTAATATGTAGAAAAATCTGTTCTTCTTCAAGTGCATTGAGAAGAAAAATGGTGGTTTTTTTATTCTACCATTTCATGTTACATTTCATGTTATATTTCATATACTAAAATGAAGTTTTATCTCATTTTGACTCAGGTATCTTACCTGATTTAGACTTGTTAAAAACAGGTGCTAGGTATGATTTCCAAGGCTTGTATGAAAATTTGCATAGTGTTCTATCTGCATACATAACTGTCTTGTTGTAGGCTTAATCTTCTGATAGAAATTTTCTATGTGGTATATTTCAATATTTTATTGTATAGCAAACCTTCTAAAACGTTATATAACAGTTTAGATTTAAAACTTCCTGGTATGTTTTTGATTGAGCAGTCTGAATACAATGCTTCTATTAGTGAAATGTATCTTATAGAAAATCATACATACTTGCACAGACTGAAAATTCTTCTTTACTTTTTTTCTATAGGATAAGAAATGGGTTCTCAATCATGAAGATGTCACATTGGGAGAATTACTCGGTAAAGTAAGTAATCAAGGGAGCTAAATAACACTTAAATATGTTAATCATTGAGCTATTTCCTGTTTTGCTATATCTTTTAAATTACTGTGGTACATGATTTTGGTATAAATACTTTTACTTTAATAGAAAAGACAGCATTGCACTTTATATAAATGTAAGTCACATTTACTGGTAAAAGATAGAATGTGTATGCTGAAAGTATTTAACTGGCGTACATATTTTTCTATTTTGGAAGGCCTTTAAGCTAACTACATTTCTATAAAGTGCAATGTGACTGTTTTACTTTTTGTAGTCTTACAAAAATGTTGCAAAATTTAAAAATTGCAGAAAATATATGCTTAGGTATTTATGAAATTTCTGGGGTTATGTATAAAATTTTATATGACATTAAATCAAAATTTGTTAAGACAGATATTCTGTATTTTGTATGATTTATTGCATGTTAGGTAACTTCACTTTCATTTATGTATAAAATTAATAATTGTATAATGTAGTTTATATCACAAATTCTGCTTCAGAGCTCCAAGTCTTTAAAATCAGGTAAGCCACATAACTCAAATTTTTAACGTCTTTGCACCTGCAAAGACGGTCCAAGTGTCACACCGGACACAATGTTACAAAGGATTTCCCTAAAACTGAAAAATAAGCTTAAATGAAGAGATAAATGAAAGCAGTAATTACTGCCTTACTTTGATACACACTAAAAGAATTGATAACTATTCACAAAATGGGGGAGCTAAATACTATCAGAAAGTTCTGTTACCCAGGACAAAATCTCTTTGGCAGCATTAAATTAAGATGCTTCAGGCATTAAAAAAGCTTTGTCTTGCTAAAAAATAAATATGGATTAGTCTTGATGAGTAAAGACAGTTAAAGTAATCTGAAAATTTAGTAAACTGAATTTACATGTGCACTGCATATTTTTAGCACAAAGCATTTTTAACATTCAATAAAGACCCCTCAGTGCTTAAAAGTGATTATAGAAGGGTATGTTTTTTAAAAAATACAGAAAAGGATCCAAACTGTCTCGGAATACAGTATGGAATATTGTGTCCAGTTCTGGGCCCCTCAGTTTAAGAAGGACAGGGACCTGCTGGAGAGAGTCCAGCGCAGGGCAACTAAGATGATTAAGGGAGTGGAGCATCTCCCTTATGAGGAAAGACTGAGGGAGCTGGGTCTCTATAGTTTGGAGAAGAGGAGATTGAGGGGTGACCTTATTAGTGTATATAAATATATAAAGGGGGAGTGTCACGAGGATGGAGCCAGGCTCTTCTCAGTGGCAAACAATGAAAGGACAAGGGGTAATGGGTACAAATTGGAGCACAAGAGGTTCCACTTAAACCTGAGAAGAAACTTCTTCTCAGTGAGGGTGATGGAACACTGGAACAGGCTGCCCAGGGAGGTTGTGGAATCTCCTTCTTTGGAGACATTCAAAACCCGCCTGGACACGTTCCTGTGTAACCTTATCTAGGTGTTCCTGCTCTGGCAGGGGGATTGGACTAGATGATCTTTTGAGGTCCCTTCCAATCTCTAACATACTGTGATACTGTGATAAATCTGTTATGCCTCCATCTGTAGAAAGAGTCAAACTTGGAAAAGGTAAGAATGCCAGGACCATCAGCATCTGTATGATAAAAGTTGAACTACAGCCATTCACCATGGAAGTGAGAAATCTGAGGGTCTTTAAAGTCTTGTGTGGCCTGGAAAACATTAGGAGGAAAATCATGAAAGCTTAATGTCTGAGAGGACTCAAGCTTCAGAAAACATGAAGATTTTCCTTCACATTAGGAGTTAATGGTCTGTTTATTTGCTCAGTATTAATTCTTTCTTACCTCACAAAATGAAAATTGTGTGAAAGAAACGTGCTATATTAAAAAAAAAGTATCTATAATAATAATTAAATATTTTGAATAAAGTAAAAAAAAAAAAACCCAAGCAACGTTTTCAATACTTAAGCAGTCCTTGCTGTGTACATCTTCGTTTATCCTACGTTATACTAAATAGTACTGGAAACGTGTGTTTAGGCCTAAATTTCTTCCCTTGTTACTAGCAGTACATTACTATTTTCCATTCATGAGTTTTTCTGTCTTCTTGCTTTGGCAATACCATATTCAAATGCATGATGTAATGAAATCTTCATCACTCAGGAAAGAAAGAAAAATATTTCCAACAGAGCTTTGCTGTTTTTTTAAGTTACTTGCAGCCCCAGATACCAGGACACAGAGTAGAATACATGTGGAAATTTATCAGATGCCTAATTTAAATTAAGTTGTACTAGCTCTTTGGGAAATGCAACACTTTAATAAAAGTATGAGGTGTTTATCTGTGAGAGGTTTTTTTTCTTCTGGATTTTTTTCATTGATAGCAGTGTTTTGTCATATACCCCACAATTTCCTTCTTTGTTCCATTTGTGTCCTAATTAATTTTCCTTTTATTTTTATTTAAGTAAATATTACTTCTGTTAGAGATTATTCTATTATCTGTATTACTTCAGTTTTCTTCTATGAAAGAAACCCAACAACCAAAACCCAAACCAAAAAATTTACCCTTGGGGTATGTTGTTGAAAACCTGAAAATGGTTATGAAAGGAGCTACTAAGTCCTGTCCAAATATATAGAGCAGCACTGAGCTTAGGTTTAAAAAAAAAAAAGTGAATCATGTAACTTTCTCAGGGCAGATAAACAAGATACTTTTGAAGTGGCTTTAAGTTATTCAGTGGTGTCAGTTTTCTTATTTTGCATTTTTTTATTTCCTGTATATGTGAGAATGTATACATTATTATGATATATTTTGTCTTAGTTTCAGAGATCATCTTGTGGGTCACTTATAGACTGCAAGTTGGAAATTGTTTATAAAATACACTAGTGTGGAAATGAAAGAGTGCAGGAGTAAGAATAAGAAAAAACTGCACTATTATCAATGTCTGTTTAGAAGATAGCAAGAGGTTTTATGGGCAAATTGTAATTATACAATTAATGGTTTTTTTCTCTTTTGCCACCAAGGTCAAAGTAGAGCTCATACACTGTGCCCATATAATAGATATCTGTCCATATAACTATGTCTGTGTGAATTGTATTGTGTTAGGAACAAATACTGGAAGAAAACCTCATTTGGCTTCATAAACACATTTCAAAGCTCTCTACGAGTTACGTTGTCGTTCTGCATTATTTTTGTGGAGCTCTTTGAAGATTTTCTTTATTTAGAAGATTTTTTTTTTTTCCTGATTTCAGGGTAATTTTGGTGAGGTGTATAAGGGAACATTAAAAGATAAAACTCCTGTTGCTGTAAAAACTTGTAAAGAAGATCTTCCTCAGGAACTGAAAATAAAATTCCTGTCAGAAGCCAGGTAGGTTCTCTAAATTTAATTGAAATGTATACTTGTTGTCGGGTGGGGTTTTTTTTCAAGTTTTATTACTAGATGAATTTACAAAATCTGACCTTCATAAAAAATCAAAGAAGCAGTAGTCAAAATTTTCCTTCCTTTCCCCTCAGTATATTCTAGAACTGTTTTCCTTGTAACTAAAGATACGCATTTTAGTATGTGAATGCACTAGCATCTGCACTTGCTGAAGTTACCTCTTTGGCAAAGCAAGCTATGCCTATAAAACACAATTATGTTGTTTTAAGTGCTTCCATTTGGAACTTCTGCGATGTATCATGAGCACATTTAATAAGATTATACCAGTCATAAATCCTACTTTACATGTGTGACTAGTAGAGCTGATCAGATGTGGCGAGGTTACTGAATAGATTCCATATAGTAATTTTCTTTGTAAGAAGAGTTCATTCCAGTAGAGATATTTTATGTTGTGTCAGGCAGCGTGTGATTGCATACTCATTTTTCAAATAATATTCATGCCATAATATGCTAAGTATTCTGAATGTAGCCTGATGTAGATAGGTAAGTTCTGAGACCTCACAATAAAGGGGTATGTTGAGATAATTTCACAATTATTTAAATCAACTTTTTCACTTTCACGCTGAAGCTTAGTATGTTTTCATTTTTACTTCCAAGCTAGTAGGATCAATATGGAAAAGTACAAGATACAATGTACATTTAGAGAATGAAGATCAGCCACTGTATCTGTTGAATAACTTTAAATAGCTCAGAAGTTTGCAAGTGCCACTTGTTAAACAGCCTGCCACTAATGGAGTAGTGTTAGTCCAAAATAAAATGAAATGTATTGTTTTTCACTAGACATGTATGCGCCAGGTACGTTAGCATTTTACTCGAGAACCCAGAAATAAAAGAGGGAAAAAGATGTGTTTTAAGTCAACAAATAGTAGAAAAAACAAAGTTACTGGGTCTCTATAGAATTTTTCCTTGCCCTTCATTTCACTTATAAACCATAGCATGCTGGTTTAGGCTGCAAATGTTATTAATAAAGTATTGCTTGAGATGATGTAAATTTTTTAATTCCCAAAATTAAAATTGCTATCCTTATATTCTTCTGAAACTTGTTGTATTAATTAATCTCTGACACTAAAAGTGGAATGAATGTGCTTTTGAAAAGTGCAGCACAGAAATGGAGAGGCATGGAAATGTAGAGGCATGCTGGGCGTGCTTTTTTGATGTAGCTCTGCTTCTGGTCCACCACTGAAATTCTGTTTAATTACAAGAGTTCTTGAGAAACTGAAAACCTGTCAGGCCATTATTCAGTAATATAGACAAATGTTATGTGGACAAATGTTAAACTTACAGTGTTCAATCTTTGATTTATTAGCCTTCCACTTAAAACAGAATGATGATTGATCTGTTACATTGATTTTTTTCTTTATGATAACAATAATGACATGTTCCATTAAAATAATATTAAGGGTTTAAAATATTTTCCTATGTTATTCAATCAGTTTGTAAAATAAAATTTATAATGTAAAATAAAGTTAAAATTAATATAATAAACTTACTGTATGTTTTGCAGAATACTCAAACAGTATGATCATCCTAATATTGTAAAACTTATAGGAGTTTGCACACAACGACAGCCTATTTATATTGTTATGGAACTTGTTCCAGGTAATTTTTTCCCCTTTTTTTCAGCATATTTTCATAGGTATTTTTTTCCGTAATATAAAATGTATTGTTTTCTATTTGCGTTTATTTCTATTCTCATGACTGATCTCAAAAGGCACCTCTCTTGCAAATCTTTGGAAATACTAGGTTCTGCTAGATTTGGAGTGGAGGGATCTCCACAAATCTGTTGTGAATTTCTCTGTAGGCATTGAAGACAAGAGAGTGTGCTGAAAGGTATCTCACCTCTATCTGCATTTTCCTCCTGACAAGATAGTACATGGTTCTTCCTTTAACAGTAGTTATGTAGTCAATGCTAAGATCCTTGTATTTAAAGAAACTTCATGGCTGTGTAATGTTTCGATTTTAATAATATAGATTTGGGTCATCTTTAGTAATACAAGACTTTTTTTTCTATATCAAAATGTTCAGGGTTTTTATGTTCACTTTATGAATAGCTTTTGATTTCTCTTACTAATCTTGAGTTCGTGTTGTTCAGGAATGGAGAGAATTTCAGGTGTTGGGATGATAACAGCTATTGGGCAATTTTATTTCTTTGTTGGTTTTCTCAGCAGCTGAAAAATGTGTGAGCTTGGTAGACTTTTGTACTGCATCACTGTATTTGTTTTACATATCACTGTATTTGTCCAAAATTATGCAGCAAGCTGTTTTAAGAACTCTTTCATTCAGGAAGACTTAGATTGTTTATAATTCTTGAGTATTGGCTTTAGTACAAGAGGGCCTATTGGAATTTTCTGCCTTTAATCAAGTAAATTATATTTGTAAGTGTGATTAATTTTATTAAAATGGAGACTAAAAGCAGTGTCCTGGGTTTCAAGGCATACCTTGGTAATTAGCTACTACAGACATCACTGAAGATAAAAGTAAATTGTGATCTTTTAACACCTTTATCATTCTGGTTCAGGGTTTTCAGAGCCTAGGAGAAACTATTGAAATATAGTAATACAATTTGAGGAGGAATTACTGAAAACCTTTCTCTGATTCTTATGCCTGTTCTGCAGTCCAAGTCTATAAAAAAATTCTTTTGTGCCCTGGCTTTGAATTTGTGAGAAACAACTTCTTAATTCTTATCCTGTTTTGCCGGTCTTCAAGTCCTCTGGATAGCTTCTGTGCTCCCCTGTCTGCATAAACACTGTATTATGTTCAAGCGATTATACTTTTCCGTGTTCTTCTACGCCTTTGCTAGCACATCATGAGACTGATCAAATCGGCTATGATAAGGAACTCTGAAGAAACTCACAGAGGAAAGATAAAATGCATCAGTTCAGAGAAGCAGTGATTCTGATGTTACTGGTTTTCTGTTTTCTAATAGTAAGTTTGGATGAGATTTCCTCAAATAGTAGTTACCTGTGTTCTGATTTGGTATTTAATGCTGCCCTCTGAAGAACAAAATAGCAGTAGGCTTGTTGACTTGAACTCAACAAAACTTCCTCAGTATTTGCTTTGTCTGTATTTTGTCTTAAATATGTTTATGCTTGAAGGTGTTTAAGCAGTGACATTCTTTTTAATAACTAAAAATGGCATGGTTTAGCTTAGAATTGTATTCTGCAAATGTCTGGCTGAGGATGCCTATAATTAATAAATGTCTTGACAGCTTTTACTGTGAGGAAAAAATCAGAAACATCTCCATAAAATGTGGAATTCTTCTTGTGTTTTCTGTTCTGTTTAATGCTTGCACTTTTTCTACTGTTTTTATATCCTAAATACATGTCAGCTACATACTTACTATACTATATAGACTGCTGTGGTGTGGCTCAGTAGCAGCTAATTCTGCTTGTTACTCCAGATTCAGATTTCAGTTCAGATTCTTAATTTGCTCAGGTATTAAAAATGTAATTTGAAACTTAGCACTTTATGTAGATAGGTGGTACTCATTTAGTGATTCTGTCATAAGCTATCTCTGCAAAGGAGTCTTTTTCCTTTGTTGCAAATGTAAATGGGTTTAAAAACTATGCATCTTCATAAAGTCATCAGTAAAAACAATAGAGACGGTGGCAGATGCATATTTAGGCATCCGTGCACCCATTGTTACATGCAGAAATAGCCCAGATGTTGCCAACAGAAAAAGGAGAAGTAAAGCAAATTGTCAAAGACAGTTATTGTGTCCCCCTTTTCTTGGTGTGTGTGTTAACATAACAAGGGAAGTGTCCTAAAGTAATAATCACATAAAGAAATTTCGAGATAGGTGTTGTAGGAAGGATTAACTGAAACAGTAAATAAGTTAGCAGAGCATGTTTCAGATACATAGCCAAAGTGAAAAAGTAGATGAGAAATTATATATGTTAATAAAAGAGAACCTTCAATTACTCTTCACTTACTTGCCATTGGCCATACTGATCTCACTGTATATGTCCACCCTGTGCCGATCCATCATAGGTTACTCCAGTACAGACAGACCCTGTTATCTTTCTCAGTCCACCACTTGTAAAGAAATGAGGGTAGTATCTAAATGTCATGTGTATGTGTTTTACATAAATTCTCTTTAAGGCATGCATATGTGGAAAAATATATCCCATCTCCCTGTCATCAGATGTGTTGTTAGGGCCAGGCCTCTTCTCAGTCTTGTCCTGCAGGTCTTTCTGCAGGAACCCCTACAGGTGAGAAGGGGAAGAACAGAGAGTAGGTTGGGATAAGGTTACTCTGGTCCTTCTAGTTTCTCAGATAACATCTATAGAAAGCAACAGATCTTTAAATTGAGAAGGGAGAAGGCCTGGAAAGACATAACTGTGTTTTTATAATGATCCTGTTGTGATGACATGGACTTAGAATGCTTTATTGACTAGATTAAAGATACAGCAGTAAAAGTCCTAATAGCTATGCATGGTTTTTATGTTGAGTCTAGTAATCTGGTAAAAGACAATATTTTCTGAAGAAATATATATATACGCATTACATATGTCATATATATAACATAGATATGACATATATAACAAGCACTTTAAGAAATATGTGTTTTACAGTTTCTAATAAAATATGCCCAATGACCATCACAAGATAAGCTCCTTACATTTTGAAGGATGTAGATAAGGCAACATGCAATTTAATGTAGGCAAAAAAGCTATGGGAATTATTTTAAAAAGCTGAGTTCTGTTTTCCAGGTGAGCAACTGTAATATTGCCCAAGTAAAAGTATATAATAGTTTATCTGAATGCAACTGTTTCTTATTCTTTCTGACACACATACTCCAAATAAAAATTTCAGTAAGCTGTGATGGCTACTTACTAATAAGAAACTCCCAATCAGTATTCTGAGGAGTGTTGTTCGGGAGCTATGCGCTCTATTTTCTGTAGGACAATATTTATTTATTGATTAATTTAGATTTATTGCTTTATAAAAACTATTATTCTAATTGATTAAAAATGATTAAAATATTCCCTGTCTTGTATAAACAGGAGCTAAAATGGGGTGTAACAGCAACTATGTCCTTCATATATACCTGGAAAGTTAAATGTATAGAAGAGCTGTGATGTAAGACTGCCGTTCAGAAGTTTACTATGAGAGTTAGCAAAATATAAAATCTAAGATTTTTGAAATCCCATGCAAATTGTTCTCCTCTCCTCCCCTCACCTTCAGAAAATCACCAAGAGGGCTGTTGAAATTGAGTCACTGAGTCTTTAAATTTTTTTCTTACAAATGTTTTAACAGAGGTATATAGAAAAATCTAAATTGTAGGCTTAAGTTATGCTAGTTAGCTCCTCTGAAAAAGCAATTAGCAAAGCAGATGGTTCTAAAATGTTGATTTTTGACTGCATAATGGATACATTTGTAATAACTTGTAAAGCATTCTTGCAAATAGTTTTATTCTTTTTTACCTAAATGACATTGAAATATTGGCCCAGATCCTTGCAAGGGCCTAATGCTGAAGCTGCTCTCTGGCTTCTCAGCCACCATGTAATAAAAATTAGACTTGAGTTTTACAGTGTCATAGTTTTTTTTCTGTGAATTTTTTAGTAGACTAAGAACTGAGAAAACAACTCTGTTGGAAACAATCTTTGTGTTACAACATTTGCTAACAGAGGACATCTCAGAGAGATTTCCTCTTGTTTGGTAGTTACTCTTCCTCTATGACAACTGTAGTTAACAATTTGAAAATATTAAGACTGTTAAAAAGAAAGAAAATGAGGAGCACAACACCCATGCATTTGTATGCTGTTTTTTTTTGCGTTTGTTTTGTGTTCCTAATAGGGGTTGGGCTTTTATTTCTCATCTGCTGTGCACTTACCTTTGCTCATATTATCTGATTCCATATTGCTAGCTTCTACTCTTCATATTCTATTAGGACTCTTAATTTAGGATGGTCCTGAACAATGCATATGCACATGCCCTCACTTGGTAAGTCAGATATGCTGGTTTCTAGATGCATAGACTCCACTAATCTCAGCTCCTTGGGCACATGGTGTGATTTCCTGAGCCAGAGAGCATATGAATTTGTTGAGCATTTGCTAATAATCTGCATAGCATATTAACAGGAAGGATATGCATCCAGTGGAGGATTGTGTTTTAATACTAAGACATTATTCAGGTAAAGAGCGTGTAAACTTGATCTATGACCCTGAGATTTACCTTGCAGCAATACCTGGGAACAATACAGTGGGTAAAGTGTCTCTACTAATTCTGATGTTGGTGAGGCTACTGGATGTACAGAAACAGTATTTGACTGCCTGTTCCTTTTTCTGTCTCTACTGCCCAAGAACAGATTTCAGATGCTGTGTTAGCACGTAGCTAATGAGAACTCCATGACAGTGAACTAAATCTTACTGTAATCGCAGTATCATGCCCTGAACTTTGAATCCTGCATTGAAAAAGTAGAATGATTCAGATCAGCTTGAGAAAAAGCAGAGTACAATTCTCAAGTTGATGTATACTGCCCAAGATTTTCATACCCTTCAAAAAGTCTGCTTAGAAAAAAATAGACTGTTGGAACCTGTTAGTATTAAGAAGAACTTCCGTAATGTAGAACTTGTAGTTTGGGAACTACAAACCAGTCAGTCTTACCTCTGTGTCTGGCAATATCTTGGAGCAGATTCTCTTGGAAGGCAACTAAGGCACATGAAAAACAACGAAGTGGTTAGTGACAGCCAGCACGGCTGACCAATTCAGTGGCCTTCTATGATGGGGCTACAGGACTGATGGACAGGGGCAGAGCAGTTGATGTCATCTACCTGGACTTGTGCAAAGTGTTTGACACTGTCCTGCACAACGTCCTTGTCTCTAACCTGGAGAGGCATCAGTTTGATAGATGGACCACTCAGTGGATAAAGAACTGGATGGATGGCCGTATGCAAAGATTGTGGTCAATGGCTCAATATCCAGCTGGAGACCAGTAACAAGTGGTGTGCCTCAGGGATCGATGTTGGGACTGGTCTTGTTCAACATCTTTATTGATGACATGGACAGTGAGATTGAGTGTGCCCTCAGCAAGTTTGCCGATGACACCAAGCTGTGTGGTTTGGTTGATACACTGGAGGGAAGTAATGCCATCCAGAGGGACCTTGACACGCTTGTGAGGTGGGCTGATGCCAACCTCATGAAGTTTAACCATGATAAGTGCAAGATCCTACACCTGGGTCGGAGCAATCCCAAACACAGCTACAGGCTGGGCAGAGAAGAGATTCAGAGCAGCCCTGCGGAGAAGGTCTTGAGGGGGTGTTGGTCGATGAGAAAATGAACACGAGCCGGCTTCAGTGTGCACTTGCAGCCCAGAAAGCCAACCGTATCCTGGGCTGCATCAAAAGTAACGTGACCAGCAAGCCGAAGGACGTGATCCTGCCCCTCAGACTCTGCTCTCGTGAGACCTCACTTGGAGTATTGTGTGAGTTCTGGTGTCCTCCACATAAAAAGGACATGGAACTGTTGAAGGAAGTCCAGAGGAGGGCCATGAGGATGATCAGGGGACTGGAGCACCTTCCGTATGAAGACAGTCTGAGAAAGTTGGGGAAAGACCTCATAGCAGCCTTCTAGTATGTGAAGGGGGCCTTTAGGGATGCTGGAAATGGACTTTTCATTAGGGTATGTGGTAACAGGACAAGGGGTAATGGGTTCAAACTTAAACAGGGGAAGTTTAGATTGGATATAAGGAAAAAGCTCTTTACTGTTAGTGTGGTGAGGCACTGGAATGGGTTGCCCAAGGAAGTTGTGAATGCTCCATCCCTGGCGGTGTTCAAGGCCAGGTTGGACAGAGCCTTGAGTGACATGGTTTAGTGTGAGGTGTCCCTGGCCATGGGTCGGGGGTTGGAACTAGATGATCTTAAGGTCCTTTCCAAGCCTAACTGTTCTATGATTCTATGAATTACCATGTTGAATAAAGGAGAGCTAAGAGTGACTAAAGTGTGCGTATGCTGTGGCTTACCTGAGCTTAACGTTAGTCCTGCTGTCTCTGAGGTGCAGCCAGAGTCATAGACATTCTTGAAATGTTGATCGATGGTGAAAAAAATGGGAACTCTTAGTTTTATGTCATCTGGTTCAGCTGCTATGTTTTCAACTTTGGGGTTTTTTTTTCGTCTTTCCTGCTTCTGGAGGGATTGAAATCTCTATAGAGATTATTTTTATTTCTCAATTGCTTCTTGTCAGACATCACTGAAAACTTTTAATGAAAAGTTTTGGATGATCTGCCCCTGTGGTTGTATTGTGTACTTTTGCCAGCAAATTTCAGCTCTGTGTCCTAGCTTGCAGTCACATCCTGAACCTTTACTGCATGCTGGTGAAAAATCAATGCAGCAGAAAGAAGAAAAGATCAAATTCTAGCCAAATTGAAATCAGAGATAAGGTGCAGATTTTTAATAGTGGTAGTGACTGGCTTTGTTTTCCTTTTTTTTTTTTTTTCCTAGTCAGATGAGTTATCTGGCTCAATACGTAGCTGTTGCTAAAGCCACCTTCTGTCTGCCCTGCGCTTTCTCTTCTCCTTTCCTCTTGTGCTCAGCTAAGCTTCCAGCTTCAGGTTTTCTTTGTCTCTACTTCACTGCAACCTGCCATGGTTCTACGTCTGCCACCTTCTCTTTTGTTGGGCATGTCACCCTATGAACCAGTCACCCTTCTGTGGAATCCTTCATTGTGTATGTGTATGTCCAACTTCACCCTCTCAAATCCTGTGTGTATACACCCACCTGCAGATATACAGACCCCACTTTTTCTTTATGCTTTCCCTTCTTTGTGTTGTACATTCATATGGGCCCCTGCCTTCATATTTGCTGCATGGTTTCCAACTGTGAAGATACTGAGAGAGGAAGCAGTTAGATTCCTTTGTCGGGGTGTAGGTGGCAGTGATTAAAAACTCCCTCAGACTCAGAGCTTCTCTATTTGATAAAACCAGAAGCCCTCTGTACAGTCTTCTTTTAATGTAACATTTGAGATGTTTGTTTTTTATATTTTAAAATATTTTAGGCTTTGATGATACTATATTCTGTATTGAGATTGTACAAAAATATATCATCAAGTAGATGAAACTGGAAAATCTGAAAACTGAATAAAAAAACCCCAACCGTAAAAAGTCAGCGGCGTGTTTTCATAGCTGCAGGAACTCCTATATGCATCTAATTTCTTAATTTTTATTTATTGATATTCCTTCACATTATTGTTTTTGCTTTACCTATAATAACTTTTAAGTAGAAATATCTATTATTTAATGAATTTATATTATTATATGAATTTAAAAATATGCCCATTGTTTTTCTGTAGATTAAGAAAATATTGTTCTTCATATGTGCTTCATATGGGTTGTCATTACTTTCTAATCTGGAATCCTTTTCAAGGCTACTGATTGTTGTTTTTTAACCATAGTCTGATTATAGGAATTATTGAAACAAAACAGAATGGAACACTTCCTGAGGGAAGTTGATTTTCCTTTTAGTTAATTTCTGAAGTAGGTTGTATCTACCCACTCCTATAGTCCTGTATTCTTACAACCACAATGCCAAAACATAAGCATCTGAAAAGTCTAGCCTTGTGCAGCAAAGGGATGGTGGCTATTGATTTCTTGCTATGATTTCTGCTTTATTCTTGACAAATAGTGACAGACTTGCTTTTTCACAGGCTTTTATACCATTTGGAAATAACTAGTTAATGTGGTAGGATCATTGGCTTCACGCTGTAGCTACTTGATCCACCACAAGTCTAAAATACTGACCATTGTCAGTATTTTCCTCATTTTCAGTATTATATATCTGTAGTCTGTCATCCCAATTAAATGAAGTGAAAGCACATTATGTGTTGCGACCTTCTTCATTTTACTGTAATCTAGTTATTTTGTGATACTGGGTCATCTCCTGCACATCTTCAGATTTCCACAATGCAAGATGTGGTCTCATCACAGGTTCTTCCACTAAAAAGTAATAATCTTTGCAGTCCTTTGCAAGCAACATCTCCCTGTTTACTTCTTTGTTGCTGCTTGGCTCTCAATGTATGCCATTCTTTTAACTTTGGGGTTTTTTTCTTTCATTTCTTGGCATCACATACATGCCTTTCCACTTTTATTTGCTTTGTTTAACAGGAAAAATGAAGTCTTAATCTTTCAACAGTACTCTGTACACAGTTGAAAAGTACTGAATTACGTACAAGTGATCCATTAGCTGAAAAGTGAAGACACATGGTTTTAAGGAAATGAGTGCTTCAGCATTTCTAAACCTTTAATTTTTAATAGTTTGTCATATAGCTTACTTTCTTTAAAAAATATTTTCTAGAGTTGCTACAGATGCATATTTGCATTTTAAATTCATAGTATTAGGTAACTGTTGGGTTTATTTTGTTGATAATGTATATAGGATTAAGATACTGGGCAATAGAGAAATGCTAAATTTCATAACATTAGTGAGAAGACTCACCATATGAATCCCCAAATTTATAAAAGCTCACAGGTGCAGATAAAGGTAATTTCAATAATATTATAATAGCTTATAAAAGAATTGCAAATATTGAATCATGGAGCTCCTCTGTGTTATGTGACCATTAAGTGATGTGGCCAAGAAGCATGCTGCATCTTCATGATTAATACATGTATAAATTTAAGAAGAATTAACTGGATTCTTTAAACAAAATGCTACTTAACAAGGCTGTTTAATAAAGGAAATTCTCCCTTTTTATTAATAAATAAATATTTTATTTATATTTTATTAATAAATATTTTATAAATTTTATTAAAATTTATATGTAAATAATAATTTAGCATTCCATATGACTCTTAATAATTGCTGTTAACGCATTCATATTTGTATAATTATTATTCATAATATTATTTAAGTTGTGTGCTGCCACATAGAGATACAATATATAATGTATGTCTGTATATCTAGAAATCAGTAAGTGGGAGATTTTGCACCGTAATTTCAAAGCTATTTTTTTAATTATGTTCAGTGTGGATATTGGCACTCTTGGCATTCAGAATACCAAGACTGCGTAGAACAAGTAGATGGGCGCCAGCTCAGGAGAACACTGAATTGTGTGCTCACAGCTGAGCATAAATGCTATTAAAGTCAGAAATTATTTCATTGGTGTTTCTTGTATTTTGATTTATTCTCATAGATCACCGGTAGATTTTCTTCTCCTGCAAAATGTCAGCTTACTTTTGTGTACACCATTAATGGAACTGTTATATTGCCATAAAATACTGTTTAACATACAGCATAAAGTTTACACTATAAACTATGGAAAACACTAGGAGATGCTTGTATGTAGTATTGTTATGCTTAAAAATTCTGCATATAATGAGAAATAGTTCACATTCACAGTGAAATATATGGAGGGGTGTTTTCAGGAATCCAGTTACTAGAGTCTGCTCTCATGGAGCTTCTGCTTAGGTACTACATTTTCTCATCTACTTAGTAAAAGAATTCTATCATATTAAGCAGACACTCCTCTACTGTTAATTTATCCTCCTGTAAACCCCAAACAGGCAGTCAATTTCTGTTTGGTGATAATACTGTAATGGCCTAATTATTTCTGTAGTACTTAGAGTGGTTGGAGCAAACCTTATTTCCTGGTAAGTGTTGAATGCCATTAACTGTAATAACATGTAGCCATGTAGAATACAATAGAAATTTCATGTATAAGAGAAAGTACTAGTGTGTAGTAATCTAGTTTAGTTTCAGTTGTTTCATAGTCTAATTGGTCTGTTTATTTTTTTTATCAATGGCTACTATATTGGAGATGGTGATCTAACACTATGTGCTGCAAATAGTGAATTAGGACTTCTTATATTTAAACATGTTTTAAGAAGCACATAAAGACATTACATAGCCCCAGTTCTACACTGAAGGGTTTGTAGTGAAATCCTCTTAACTCATCAGTGAAGGTATTCATGTGCATGCTTTTCTATGAAGATGAGTAACTGGAACATTGGCCACAGTAGACAGTAAAAGTAAAAATCTACTAGTAAGAAAAATTCTGTTAGTTAAAGGACAGACTTAAGACTATGTTCATATCACAATGATGAGGATTTTGAGGGTGATTAATTTGAGGATTAGATTTGACCTAAAATGATGTTATCTTATACAAGCATATTGTTTTGTTCTTTTGTCTGCAACAGACGGTGCTTTCAAATCAGTCCTGAACAGAGTATTTAAAAGACATTTTTGTCATCTCCGTGCCAGGATAGATAGAAGAAAACAGAACTGCTATTGAAAACATTCTTTTGCTGACTTTTTTCACTATTGAGACTGAGGAAGATTAGGATAAACTGTGTTTTGATGATAGGCATAAAATACACTGTATACAGCTCAAAGTATACTATGCTGGTTCTGCTCAGAACTCTGAAAGTTCAATACAGTACAAACACTGAAAATTAGCAAATCTAAATCCCTTCCTGATGATAGGCTTGCACTGGGAAGTTACAGGTTTCTGCTCTTGTGAGTTTGGCTTATTCTAGTGTAAGGAGCTGAGCAGCTTTTGATCCTGTTCGGAAACAAACTGGTGAAGATTAGGATCATAATTTGATTGCCTGAGAAAATTAGAAACAAATTGATAACATGTATTATTTCTAAATTTTTAATGCATATGGTTAAATTTTAATATCTTAAAAATCTTTAGTATTTCCCTAAGGCGTTCTTGCTGGCCCCAAATGGACAATTCTTAGCATTGTGAATAAAAAAATATCACTCACCTTTGCTTTCATCGTTGTACTTGAAAAATATATTCTGGCAGTCTGGTAGTTAGATACCTAGATGATCCATAGTATTGGGTTATGTGGTTTATGCAAACCCTTTGTTACTCTTACAAATGGAAAGATAGACTATATATGCCTTAAAGAGACAGTTTTGCTGTTATGTGCACTGCTTTTCAAAAATGGCTGGAAATCTGTCACTGAAGAAAGAATGTATCAGGTAAATTTATTCACCTGTTTTAACTGGAATCGAAGTATTAAGGAAATTGGAGGTCATTAAAGAGCAGTGTACAGTGTGATTAAAGAGTGTACAGGAGGTCATTAAAGAGCAGTGTACAGGGTTCAATACTGTGTCCAGGCCTGTTCAGCATCTTTGTTAATGGTCTGGATGATAGGCAGAGCGCACCGTCAGCAAGTCTGCAGATGACACTGAACTGGGAGGAGGGGTTGATACACCAGAGGGTTGTGCTGTCATCCAGAGGGACCTGGACAGGCTGGAGAAAGGGGCTCACAGAAACCTCATGCAGTTCAACAAGCGGAAGCGCAGGGTCCTGCAGCTCAGGGACAGGAGCAGCCTCAGGCACCGGAACATGCTTGGGGGGCTGCCCAGCTGGGAAGCAGCTTGGCAGAAGGAGATCTCAAGGTCCTGGTGGACACTAAGTGTTGAACACAGGCCAGCAACGTGCCCTTGTGGGAAAGGTGAATGGTATCCTGTGTTATGGGCTGCATTAGGAGGAGTGTTGTTAGCAGATCAAGGAAGATGATCTTTCCTCTTTACTCAGCAGTGGTGCGGCCCCATCTGGAATACTGGGCCCAGTTCTGGGCTCCCCAGTACAAGGCAGACATGGACACATTGGAGACAGTGCAGCAAAGGGCCAACAAGATGATGAAGGGACTGGAGCAGCTGTTCTAGGAGAAAGGACTGAGTGAGCTGGGACTGCTGAGGCTGGAGGAGGGTCACGAAGTCTCATCAGTGTGTATAAATACCTGCAAAAAGGACAGAGCCAGGCTCTTTTCAGTCATGCCCTGTTACAGGAGGAGAGAAAATAGGCACACTGAAATATAGGAGGTTCCTTCTGAACGTAAGGCAATACTTCCTTGTGATGGTGACTGAGCACTGGCACAGACAGGTTCTGGCATCTCCATGCATGGAGATATTCAAAAGCCATCTGGTAATAGTCCTGGGCACCCAGCTCCAGGAGGCCCTCCTTTAGCAAACTTTGAACCAGGTGACCTCCAGAGGATCACTGCCAGCCTCAACTATACTGTTCTGTGAAAACAGAGTGTTTTCTGGCTTTCCTGTTATATCACCGTGTTTACCAAAAAAAAAAAAAAAAAAATAAATCAAACAAAGTGGAAGCTGGTTATCTGTAGTTTAATAGGTGTTAATTTTCTGGGAGTTTCATTAAGGGACAGCCTGTAAAGCCTATCAAGATCATTTGTACTAAAATATACCTAAATCCAGACAAAAAAGAATAAACAGAGCAGTTGACAGTTAAGGTGCTAATCCATTTTACAGTTACCCCAACTTAATATTAGGTGGGCATTACAGTTACACTTCACAACAGCAAACTTTTAATATTCTTTTATTTTTTGCAGTATGAAATATAAATAGGAATGGCCTTCTAAGAAAATCCCACATGAAGCTTTTAATAATGTCTTTTCACATTGTTAAGAAGGCAGCAAATAGAACTCTGTGAGAGTGCAGTATTTGCAAAAGAGAATCACTATGGTCAATTCAGTGCAAAGTGAAGAGAAACAAAGACTGGAACAAGGGCTGGCTACATTCTAATAAATAAATAATGTGATCTGGAAAGCTCCATTACAATTTTTTGTCTTTTGTCTGGAACAATAAATTACATTTTAGAAAAAATATTTAATACTGTTAATCAGAAAATGGCATTGTAGTCCATATAATGTCTCCATATAATATATACAGACATATAATGTCTCTCCTGCTTATCTTTGTCCTAATTTAGTTTCAGAAACTTTTTTTTTTGCAAACACAAATGCCTTTTTTGAAATCCTCCATACTGACCCCTTTCCTCCTCAGACAAGAGGACAGCAGTTTTGTTCCTCCAAGGCAGAAGACTGGGAAGTCACAGCAACCGTTGTTTGCCTTCAGTTGGCAGTGCCAAATATGCAGTTAACACTGCCTGAGAAGTAAAACAATTTGTTACCCCTCCAAACACAATCAGTGTAGAATTTGAGGTACACCCATGCAAATGATCAACTAAAAATTATGCTCATCTAACTAGTAGGACCTAGAATCTTTATTCAGATTTTTTGTAAACCCCTGCAGCAACCATTCTGTGATTGTGTTTATCACAAATAAGGTTTCATCAACAATTTTCATGTATGTCTGGATTTAATGTACACTGGTGAAGATTTTGAATATATTGGAAACATGCTGTGCAGTTTTCACTTTAAGCACTTAGTATTTAATGGAAGTTAGGGAAACTGCATTTTGGAAGGTAAGTTCCTTGTTCTTAGGCTAACTTCAAACTGATAGGTTAAGAAAATAAGCTGTATTTAGTTTGGTTTTGCACCCCTAAGAGATGTTAAGTAAATGCCAGTGCACTATCTGTTGTGTCTCACTGTCCATCTCTGTTTTGCTAGGAGGTGATTTCCTGTCCTTTTTGAGAAAAAAGAAGGATGATCTAAAAACCAAACAGTTGGTGAAATTTTCATTGGATGCTGCTTCTGGTATGGCATATCTCGAATCTAAAAATTGTATACATAGGTAAGAAAGACTTTTTTTTTCTCATACTATTATAATTTTCATAACTGAAAATGCTGTCTGTTTCAGTGTATATGATGCATATTATCAGCAAGGATGGCACCTGCAATAGAAACAAAAAATTGACTATTTCTAATAGGAATAGTGATTGCTTGGCTGTTTTAAAACTATTGTGTTCATTTGGGTAAAAATAAGTTCAATATTATTAGATCTATATCATTTGTTGCTATTAAGATGTTAATAATGATTTCTCACAATAGTAGTTGCATTATAAGAAGTGTCATCCATGCAGTGACGGTGAATCATGGCAGAAGGCAATCTGTGAGACTTTCCTGTCTGAAATTCACAGCTACTTGCCTGGCCAACAAAAAAGTTAAGTTACATTTGGAGTGTGTGTCAGAAAAATGCACTGGTTTCTCAGATAATAAAGGGGAAAAAAACTAGAGTTCTGTATATTAAAATATTAATTACATATGTTGCTTTCTCTAAGATATTGAAGATTATAAGGCATTATGCTCTTGGGGTACCATATGCCATACCATGGTGTTCATACCATGCCTTTTTGTTTTTTCTTCTCCAGTTTGACTTTGTCATGGCACTGCTTGTACTTAGTTTGTGTCAAAGGGCATGTACTTAATTTCCACCTATTTTTCTCTGAAAACATGACAGTGCACACACTGCGACACTGATACAGCTGAAATACGAGACATAAGCATGATGATAATCCACTTGACAGAAGAATTTTGAAGAACAAGTTTGCATTTGTTATGTTGAAACATAACTTCTGTTTTAAGTTATAGAACATTTGTAGGTGAACTGTGTGCCACTTCACTTCCATACTCAGTCTGTTTTATATTTAGCATCCTTCTGATGAATGCTGTTATTGGGGACCTGAGTGGTATTCTCTTACTTTTTTATTAACAGTGAATTTTGCAATCACAATAGTGCAGGTCAAGAAGTAGATTTATCTTTAAAAACATGCTTCCAGTGACAGTGAGCCTAAAACCTATTTATAAAATCGGACAGTATTATCATAGGTGTAATTTATGTATTTTTTGTGCCTTTCTTTTTTCTTTTTTTTTTGGTGTTGAACTTGATTTAAGGAAGCTTAAATGGAATAGTAATTTTATTCTGTTTGCAAAATTTGGAAAAATATTTGGAAACACAAGTTAATTTGAAAATTTATGCAAGATCATGATATAAAAGCAACACTGAAAAGAACAAAAAAATACCCTAAAACATGCAATATAAAATTATGGAATATTCCTTTTCGGAAATCCCAGAAAAGCATTGTAAGCACCGTGGCAAAAAATAGGATTAAGGTCCCACCATTGTGTCATAGGAGAATGGGTTTTGGAGCCTGGTTCTGTTTGCCAAGAAAATAACAGCATAAAAAGTCAGAGCAAGTCACAGCGTTAGTCATTTACACTAGCCACATAAATGCTCCATAAAGGCACGCTTGGTTTTAGCAGTGAATAGGACCAGCTATTCTTAAGGTATGCTTAAAAAGCTAATAGTGATTCAGAGAGAAGATATATGTAGCAGTGTCTTACCATATGAAGATTTAATTGTGTCATTGCTTTCAGTTAAAAAGCTAAATACAAATGTCATACAGATCTCAAGTCAGGAAACATAGCTATAGTCTGATCTGTTTCATTAGTGCCATAGACCTGCCAGTGCTCACAGCCTGAGTTAGACATACTGTAGTAAAAGTAGGGAAAGAGTTCTTTCTCCATGTTTACTTTTTAACTTTCAGAATCTTCACAAAGTTTGTTTATTCTTATCACAGATTGTCATATGAGGTTATCAGAGAGAGCCACCACTTTCCTTAATGGGAGAAACAAAATTTTTAGTAGACCTATCCTGAAGAAAGAAACAATTTTGAAGTGCAACCAATCTAGTAAAGAGTGACTTCAGGAAAATGGCTTACTTTTATGAAACTCACAGGTTAATAAATTAAAATACGCATTTCCAGTATTATTTTGTCAGTCTTTCTGGGGTATTCAGGACTATTTCCAGTTTTATGTGGTTGGCCATAATACATGTTTATTATATTTATGAGCTAATTCTTCTGAATTTGATAGGTAAATATAATGAAAATTTCTGAATCAGGACAACAACCAAAATTTCTGCTAAAATTAATGATTTTACCAGACATTTTTGAGGGCCTTCTGAGTGAGAGATTTTTTGAATTGCTGATATAGGTTAATTGACAAATGCTTACCAAAAAAAAAAACAAAATCACTCTTGAATTTTTAAACTGAATTTTGCCAAAGGCTGAACTGCACTTCAGTGGGATTAGCATGCACAGCATTTTTCCAGGTGAGTTCCCCCGTTTGAGGTGTCTGAGCATTTATCCATGATTTCTTGGCTTCTGGAGAAGGGGTGGCTGTAGATGCATTTGTCTGGAAATGCTGTCTGCCACAGAAGCACCAAGCATCTGTTGCTTGCTGTCTGTTTTGAACCTGTTGCACCGTGGTACAAACAACACTCTTAGTGCTGTGCTGCAGATACACAAGACAAGAGAATGACAGGCTACCAGGGAAAAATCAAAGTGTTTCATGCTATATAAGCAAGCTCCAGGGGTTCAGAACTACACTGGAGATTCAGCCGTTCTTACCCAGGCACTGAAGGTGCAGCTGTGTGACTGTGTGATCTATACAAGGAATTTGGGAGGCCTTGTTTCCTCCTTTTTAGGTCAGGTAAGACAAATCAGTAATGGGTACATTTAATGTTGAGAGCAGATAGATTAAAATGGAAAAAATCAGTTTGTAATAGGAAGAAGTTTCAACATTATGTTAAAATAATGGTTATTTTTTGAAAGAACAATAAACTTGTTCTTTTCTTGTTATCAGAAACTTCATCAACTGAAAGTGGTTCTCAGGTAAAGGTGGACTAAGCAGTGGAGTGTTTTTTTATTTTTTTAAAGTTCATAGGCTTTCGTTACTTTGATTAATGTTAAAAAAGGATGAGTAATATGTAATTAGAAGTAGTTTCTATTAGGTAGATTGCAACAAAACAGAATTGTTTTGCTTCATGCTGTTGCTTTTCTGTAGTATTCTGTTTCTTCTTTTGCAGATTGTTTTCAGAATCCTCATATGTTTTTTAGTAGTTTAGATGTGTAATTTAGTAACACGTGCATTTGACTTGTTAATGTGAAACTGAAGGCTGTTCATCAGTCTAAGAGAGTTATTTTTAATGCCACTTTTTAGTTGTAGCCACTATACTAGTATATACTAAGTATATACTATATATACTAAGTATATTAGCTATACTTAGCCTTTACATTTTAAAATTCTACCTAAATCTTACCTATATACCTATATAGCATACTATAGTGTACCTATATATACTAGCTATACTTAGCCTTTATATTCTAATATTTTATCTAAATCTATACTAGCTTTCTGAAATTGTTGAGTAATATATTAACTTAGCCTTTCAGTACTGAAGCCAGTGCAACAGCTAATCTGCTTTCTTTTCTATTTTCCTGTGTGCTATGGTGTTTCAGTAGTTAGAAATCTAAAGTGAAAATTTGTCAGAGTTAATGCATATGAGTCCACATTTGATCCACATTTTCATCTCCTCAAGCATCAAGATATCACTTTTCTTTGCTCTCTCTTTGTTCTGTTTAAAGAGCAGAAATGAGTGGGCTTAAATGAAAAAAAAAAAAAAAGCTGCATGAAAAGATATTATTAAAAGTAATAAAAAAGAGTGGTTGAATACATACAGTAGAATGTAATCATTTCATCTCCATTTAATTAACATGAGGTTGAAGAATTGTTTCTCACTTTTCATTTTTTACCATATGGCATTATTTAGATAGTTCCATTTTTTCTGTTAATTAGAAAGAGAAGATAAAAATGGAGATGTGATAATTTCAGTTGGTTCAATAAGCATTTATGGGTATATTTTCCAGTATTTGATTTGCATATGATGAATGCATTTGTTCATAATTTATGTTTAGTTTTCAAACCAGTCTGTAGGAGTATAGGAGAGAAGCTGCAGCTACCTGATTCAGAGAATTTGAACATACCTATTGTTTGTTTCATTTTCACCTCTCATTACCACCATTTTGTAAAGAAAATAATTCAGATTATGGTAGAAATCAGTTGGAAAAATATTTTAATATTGAGAGAAGCCATTTTGAGGAGGATTTATTCTGGTTTTATCATTTGATAGTTAGTACAACCTTTCAAAATCAAAAATACAGTTAGGTCCTAAAAATATCTCTGTGTGGAAAATTGTGTTGTAGCTTTGTCTACAGCTAATGCATATTAAAACCTAACTGAAACTGGCAGAATTTTTTATTTTTTATTTCTGTTAGCTACTGTGTTCCTTGATAGTGATCTGCACACAGTTTATGCTTTACTTGAGAAGTAGATTGATTTTTGGCTTTTTTAAGAGCTTTTACAAATACATTAAGAACCAGGGCTTTGGGTTTGGTTTTTTTTTATTAATAATTTAATGTGAGCCTCACAGGGTTCAACAAGGCCAAGTGCAAGGTCCTGCACCTGTGTCAGATCAACGCCTAGAGTCAAGACAGACCAGGGGATTAATGGGTTGAGAGCAGCCCTGTGGAGAAGAACTTGGGGATCCTGCTGCATGAAAGATTGGACATGACCCAGCAGTGTGTGCTTGCAGCCCAGAAAGTCAGCTCTACAGCACACTGGACCAAGACTCATGAAGTTGACAGCCTCTCTCTGTGCTCCAAGATGCACAGAGGTTAAGGTAGTTGGTCTGCAGAAGATCCCTTTTATTCCTCAGAGGCTGTCTAAACTCCATTCTCGACCATATTTATCAATACAAATGCATCTGTGCTTTCAAACGCTCAAGGGAATTATTTTTTCATATAGGAATATATTATGGTATTATATACCCCAGGTTTCTCCTTTTAAAAATTGATTTTCAAGGGTTTTCAAGGGATTTTTTTTCTGCAACTTACAGTCATCTCTACTGTCATATTGGTAAATGTAGACTGATTTTAGAGAAGTGCATTTACTGTTCGAGTTGAATCACTTCTGAGTTGGTACTTCTGGTTGTCTGAAATCTTATTTGAGCAACATGATTATTTTTCTTCTTCAATGAGCTTGTATGATTCTTATCTGACAGTATTAAGGAAAAAAAACTAGGGAAAACATAAATATCCAAACCGAACAGATATTACTACCACTACATTAAATACCATTGATATTGTATACTTTAAACTCATTATAATAGAGAGATTATGGAATTCTAAGCATGCTGTAATGTAAGTGGATGTGAACTATGACGAAGAACTGCTTCTCAATAAAAAGTGAGCTGGCTTCTAATCTGTTGTTACCCTAAGCTACTGAATCCTGGAATGGATGAATAACAAAAGATTTTAAAAGGGAGAGTGATTTTTTTTTTTTCTTTCCAAACTGTGTATTTGTTGCAGAGGTTGTTACTTCTTCACCTTGTGTGCCTTAGTTGAAATTCCCCATGACCTCTCTTATAAGCAGAATAGGATCTGAGATTTAGCTTTGCCACCGCTGCAGAAGACTTCTAATTAGAGTAGCAGATGCATGGATGTGGATGGTCAGAATATGATATAAGAGATACCTGAATACATTTTTGTTTACAGTAATCTCAACATATCATGCTATCTCAGTAGGACCATGCTATATTACATTCCTGATTTATGCTTGGTGCAGACCTGTTACCAGAGGGGTCAGTGGTCACAATATATAGGAAATATATTTCTGAATTGGAGACTTTTGGTGTTTTGCATTGCATAAATAAGGAGTAGATTATACGTATGGTTATGTTAGCTTAATGATGAACACATTAATGATGGAACTGGAAATTCTGGTCTCTTTTTATTAAGAATAGCACATTAATTTATTGAACTGCTGTTAGGATAGATATTTTTGCCATTGCGAATTTGCATCACCAGTTATCCCTACCATTTGTTACTCTTATTTTTAAATACTAAATTATAAGGCATCTATTCATACAAGTGCAAAACAAAGTTGTAGTTTAACTGTGGTCGTTTGGAGGCTAATATTAATAATTAATAGTTCCCAGAGGCAAATCTAATATAGGATGTTTCTCAGTTTAGAATGGCAAACTGCAGATAACTTCATATGAAATAGAGGGAAATTAAGGTTTTCTTGCCATGACTAAATTTTCTTTTGATAAGACAGTTATAGCATTTAATCTTATTTAATTGAAATTTCCTTTAGATTTAATTTGATATCAAGCTAATAAACACTCTGTGTATCAGCTGAATGATACCAGGGGTAATCTAGCATGATCAGCCAAACATGGTTCTTTGTATTAATGCTTTGAACTGACAGCTAAAGGTTTCAATGAGGTTGATATTTTACAGTAAACTTTCCCCAGTGCTACCTATTCAGCTTGTGCTTGAATATCATCCTTTATGTGTTCCCTGTAAAATGGGGAAAATATTGAATTATTTCAGACCTCTGATATTTCAGTATGTCACCTAGGATGATGATAAAATGTCTCATAAACTAAAGATAGGAATAAATTGCTTAGCATAGTATTGTAGAATAATTTTGTAGGCCTTGTTATTAAAAAAAAAAAGCAATATCCATATTGACCATAAACTACTGCAATAAAAATATATGTGATGATATAAAAGATTTCCTTAGATTTCAGGGTTTCCATGGCCACTAGAGTTTCTTGGCCTCTCTACTCTGCCTTTTCATTAAAGAAAGCATTGTTTGCCATGTGAAAATGGATAATGACAGTCACTGGATTTATATTGGATGTAAGATATGACATACTTCTTAACTGGGAACATCTTTTGCCTCATTCTGAACTGGACTGCATTGAAATGAATGACCTTCCAGAGTTAGTATTTGTAGCTGAAAACACCCATCTTTTACACTGCTAAAACCCATTCTTGTTTCCTTGAAAATTCATGGTACTAACTAAGGATTTGTTGATGATGGGGGGTGGGGGTGGGGTGGGGAGCGAGAACGGGGTGAGGAGAGGGGTGGAAGATCATAACTTGGGTTTTCCATTCAGTACATTCATGGACACACTGACAGACCAAAATTTCCCTAATGTAACATGAGGAGATTAATGAAAATAAAAGTCATAATGTTGAATTAGTAGTGTAATATTATCATAGTATCCAAGTTCATTTGTAAATTAAACATTTTGCAGTATTAACTGATTTTAAAGAATATAATCATATCCTTATTCTAATGAACTGGTCAGCTTTCGTTGTTCAAGGACCTCGATGCCTGAACAATAACATGACTGAAAATCACTGGGATATAATCTCTACAATCAGAATGCTGGGGCAGCAGGGAGGGAGCTATGGGAGCAGTTTACACATGGGAGGTGATGAAACTCTTCAGGCATTTGCCCAGATATCTGTGGGAAGGAGTGTGACTTGAGCATGGAGCTGGGTTCCTGGGCACACAGGATAGGACTGTGATTTGACATCATGAAGAAAGAACACAAGAAATCCTTGCCAAAGAGTATGCGTTGTTTACATTGTATATAAATATAAAAGGAAACGAAAAGTGCCAATTTTAGGATAAAATTTTTGGAGAAAATGAGCCTAAACCCACATTTAATGTTTCTTTACTTTTTGATGGTCCAGGGCTTCTCATTCTGAGATTTTGTACCTTTCCATTGACCTTACCTTTCCAGGTTTTATAGCATAATTGGCTGAGAATAAGAAAAAAATTGCAAAAGGAAAATTTATTAGGAAGGAAATATTACTTGTCCTTGTTACAGCATAGGTAAAGCACAACTGTCTTCCTAGCTACCTGGTATTTGTGCTCTTATGTGTTTGAGTGAGTAACAATGAATCCAGACCTCAGCATCTCAGATAATGGTCTCGTCTTCATGGCATGTTGAACTCAGACTTTGGTCTCAAGGCTCAAAGGGTAATACAAAGTGTGTCGTCAGAATACTCTGAGATGCTGTAGTAAATAGTTTATATAATGCATCTAGTTACATGATCTGTTCTTTTAGAAGTGTATCTATTTTATGCTTGTGAGACGGCTGTTCGCATTGTGTGTAACACCAAAACAAAGTTGCATTAGAAAAATTCGTGGGTTTATACAGTGGGGAGAAATTTAAGTGTCAAAAGCTGATTATAGAAAGAATTATATTTATTCTAAGAAATCAGAAGAAATTCTTTGGTGATAATTCATAAGAAATTTCAAAGACAGTTTAGGTCTTTTTTTGTTCTGGAAGATGCATATTCTGAAAAAAATCTTATTTTTTTGGTTTTATGCAGTTGAGCCAATATATATCTGCGATATTCCTGATACGGAAAATTCTCTCTTGAAAAATGAGTAAGCTTTACTAGAAATAAAGCAAATGCAATTGAAGGAAATGTAAGCAAATTTTCATAGTCTCCCTCACCCTATTTAGCAAGCTGTAGTTTTTGACTGTTATGGTCTCATGTTAGGGTTGTTTCTGTTTAACTGCAGTTCTACTTTTTTGTTGCTAAATATTGGGAATTTACAAGTATTATTCGTGCAAAATCATTTTAATAACATTGGTTTCTAATAATAAATCTCACTACATGAGGGCAACAGGCTCTAATTAAGTGAAAAGTAAAAAAATGAGAGTAGAAAATACTGAAACATAAAAATAACATACAGCTAGTATTTGTGAAAGCTATTGTGGTGATCATAAAGTCATATAGCTTTCCTACATAGTATAAATAATATTCTGCCTACTTGCATAGTCCTGTTGCAGTGGAGAATAGTGGATGAAATGTAATCAATTTCTGTGGTAAAAGTAAAAAGCTTAGTGACATCTGCTATTTAGAGAAATAACAAGGCTGAAGTTCACGGTCTGTGAATTTTCTGTCTTGTGTTATAAAGGGTCAATAAGCATGTACTCTGGAACTGTTGTCAGAGGACATACCTGTATACTTTATGCAGAAGCATGCACAGAAAAGACATTATTAACTTTCAATATGTGTGCGATACTAATTAGGTTAGTATTGCACGTAGACATCTCTACTTCATATCTCTATTTTAGTTTCAGGTGATTCATTTTTAACAGTTCCATGTTCTCTTAGCTTTCATTACTGAGGATTTAATTTTCTGTTACTTACTATGGAACTTTTAAGAGGAAGAACAAGAAGTTCCTGTATGCCATTAGATGTGTTTCTCCAGATTTTGACAGTTTGTGTATAGTGTATTTGTGAAGCAAATGACATAATTTGCAAATACTTTTCAAATTCCCTAATGTCTTCCAGAGAGGAAAATGCACCTAATGTTTAACAGTGTAAATATTTGTATACCCTTTCAGGAATAGCTCTGTTACACACTTTCTTGAAGTATATGTCTATTCCTTAAACAGTTTTTTTTAAAGGATTTTAAAGTTACATATAGTGAACATTGTAGCTTTAGTAATAATAACTGGGAGAAAATGTTAAGGTGTGAGCCTGAAAGTATGAAGAGATATCAAGAGAAATCGTAATTCGACCAAGGGTCCTAGCCTCCCATTGAAATTCAATAGTAAATGAAAAGCTGCAACTTTTTAGGGGCAGATTTAAGTTTTATTCCACAAATTAGAAGTAAATTAATTTGTTATAAGTGGCTATCTGGTTATTTAAAATAGTGATTTACTTACCATTTTTCAAGAATTTTACCATTAAATTGTAGTGAAAAATGAACTGAGCCCACATACCAAAGTCTCAGAGCAAGAGGCATTGGAAAACCAGGAGGCATTGGAAAACCAAGGGACATTGGAAAACCAGTGTTGTGTGTTTACCTCAGTCCATTAAATGCAACTTGCCATGCTGAATTCAACAGAAAAATTGTCACTGAATTCAGCTGGAAACAAGTAGGGCCTTAGATGATAATGAGTGCTTTTCCATACTTCAGTACATATGTCCTGATTTCATCTGGGATAGAGTTAATTTTCTTCCCTGTAGCTGTCACAGTGCTGTGTTTTGGCTTTGGTCTGAGAACAATGCTGAGAGCGCACTGATGTTTTACTTGCTCCATAGCACTTACCCTGATCAATGACTTTTCAGTCTCTCATGCTCTGCCAGTGAGGAGGGGCACAAGAAGCCAGGAGGAAGCAGAGACAGGACACATGACCTGACCTAGCCAAAGGGCTATTCCATACCACAGCACATCATGCTCAGTATACAAACTGGAGGGAGTTACTCGGAGGGACAGATCGCTGCTCAGGCTGGGCTGGGTATTGGTCAGTGGTGAGCAGTTGTATTGTGCATCACTTGTGTTTATTGTTTTCCTTTGCCTTCCCTTTTTAGTTTTATATTCTCTCCCCTTGTTATTTCCATTATCACTATTATTATTGGTGGTAGTAGTAGTATATTGTATGTTAGTTATTAAGCTGTTCTTATCTCAACTCATGGAGTTTGTGTTCCTTCAGTTCTCCTTCCTGTTCTACCCAGAGAGGAGAGAAGGGTGGGGTGTGAGCAAATGGCTATGTGGTGCTGAGTTACTGGCTTGGGTTAAGCCATGACAGTGTGTTATTTAATAAGTTGCTGTAGTCATTGCCATGAAGCTACAGCAGTAATTCTTCTCATTTACTGTTGTTTTTTTCTATTTCCAAGTTTCATATTAAATCTGCCCAGAAAGTTCAAACACCCCCTCGTCAGATACCATCAGGTATCAAATACTTCAGAACCAGGAGATCCAAACCATGTCTTTGGCTGACTATTACCACTACTGGTATTTCCACAGCGTTTTTAAACTGTATTTTGTGATAATGTATACCAAAAAGAAAGATGAACTGCAGGATTTCATTTTTGCAGTGATTAAAGGTGTCATTAGTGATAGGTGATAAACAATGAGTTAGAAGATAGGATAAGACAAAAGCAGAAGATAGATTGATGAGGAAAGGAAGAATGCATTCGACTAAAAGCCAGTCATTTTAGAAATGAGGTGCAGGGTAGTTCTTTGAGCAGAGACTATTGACCATAGCATGTGTTTCAATGTTTGTTTAGTAAACCCAAAGCTTGCTTGTTTTGTTTTCCTTAGGGTGTAGACCTTTTCCTGTTTGCTTTCTTACAGCAGAAAATTCTCATTAGTGTTTCTAGAAAAGGAAATACATGTTGCACAGAGATATCATGTATTGGTTCGATATTTTATAGGCTTCCTGATACTGATTCTGGCCATTCTGAAGAGGAATGTACTCCCGTTGTCTTGGACAGGAAACTGCTTTGATTTTAATAAAAAAATCTTTGGCTGTGTGTCAGTGGTAATGAGTAATAAAATCCCAAATTGGTTTCCTGAGGAAAATAAACATATTTCTCTTTTCTAATTTTTATACACGCATACATAAATATTTATATAAGCAGTAATACTAGCTTACACCTATTTTGTGGATTTGACAAAATGTTTATCCAATATTTTTTTCAGATAGTACTATTGATGATATACCTTACCCTACTGTAATTCTTTCAGTGCTTCGAGGTTTTTAAGAAGTGCCTCCAAGGCTCACATACCTGTAGTTCTGCTGAAGTATGACATTCACCGTAGGTGTGTTGCTGTGTACATAGTGAAAAACAGCTGAAAGAACAGTGTAAAATGAGGTTTAGTGGGCCTTTGTGAAAAAAATCAGTTTTAAAGTTATTGCAACTGAAAAATATTATGGTTTAGAGAATATATTGCTTCTGTATGACAATAGATGGCATGTAGTTCTACATACCAAAGAAATTTGTTTCCCAGTTTATTGTTAATCTTTGAGAATGAAGATATATTTTTTTCATAAAGCTGGGAGAAACTTAGGTGAAGTTATGCATGATCAGACCAGTTTGAAGGTAAATTCAGTCCTGATAGATATTGCTCACAAAAAGATTCTGATCTAATGCATTTTAAAGGAATCACAGTAGCTGAGAATTAGTGGAATAAAACATACTGTATGCTAAGTGCATGGTACATTCTCTCACTTTTTGTCATTGCTCTGTAGTTCTCAGCCTTTTTGTATCTTGTTTGGTAGAATTATAGTGCAAGGATACGCTTTTATTAAACATTTTTAAATCACTAGGAATATTGCATGAAATAGGGACTTGTTGACTCATTGTCAAAGGCTATTTCAAAATCCCTTATGTAAGGCAGTGTACAGTGAAGAAAGCCTTATTGGCCTGTTAACTGATTTGGAAGATAGACGGAGATCATCAAGGTGTATGGAGCTGTAAGAATTGTTGAATCAATGTTAACAGTATCTTGTTGTTCACAGATTTAAGCTGAGTCACTCAAGCCTGATAGAAAAAGCTCCTGGCAAAGCTAGATGTCAGATACTTCATCAAGTCTCATGGGTTCTTGGAAATAAAAATGGATCAGTGAAATAAGGGCCAAGTCCCAGGTTTAAAGAACTATATATAGGAGTTAGGATCACAGAGTAAGTAAAAATACTTGATTCAAAAGGCTTCCTGCTTTTGAAGTAATTTCTGGGCAGGATTTTGGAGATTGATTTTTAAGGAGTAAGCTTAAAATTCTTAAATAAGAAGGTTTTAAACTTTCCTGCTATTAATATTACTTCTTAGTCATTTATAAACATCTCCATTCCAATTCAGTACCAAATGGACTGACTGTTCTTCCTGTTTGGTATCATAAACCTTCCTGACTTACCATTCACTTCAAGGAAGCCACCCTCTCTTCCCATTATTTCTTTTGCAGACCATACTCTCTTGCACATAATTATCTGCACTAGTTTCTTATCCTCTTGCAGGCTCATGAATGGGATCATAAAGTCCTACTTTCTCCTCATTTTCTTGACTTGCCTCCCTTTTGTATTGCAATTAATCCTTATGGGAGCTATTGTAACCGCTTAGATTTTTAAAAAAGTGAGTCGTAGATATGTGTTTGATATCTCTCAGGTTGAAATGACCAGGTTTATCATGGTCCTGAATGGAAATTCTGGGTATCATAGATGACAGGGTCTCCCATGCTGCTATTGTCTTATTTTAGCTGAACTCAAGTGCGAAATATTATTGTGGTTACAGGTGTAATTATTTATCCTGGTTATGTATTAAGGTATTTTAGTTTCTAAAGGTTTGTTTAACTTATGTGTATTTCATTATTCTTCTATAACACAGCTGAATGTTAGTTGTAAATTGAAACTAGCTGTTGTTTGCAAGTAAATAACCATCTTTCCTACCACCAGAGAGCATTGTAACCCTCAGAGAGAGGCAGAGAGAATGCTTAGAAGACTATAAAAGTTCTGAAATATTTGTCTGTGTTAAGTACAAAGGCATACTTCTTTCTTAAACAGGCAGTCCTCGATTTTGTTTTTAACTATCAAGTAGCTATTAAATTGAGGTGCTTCAGCTTCCTTTTGGGGAGTATTTTACAGGAATTGATGTAGTACTTGGTAATCTCTTACATTTGACAGTGAGCCAGTATTTTTCTATGATAGTTTTAACCTATACTTTAAAACTACACTGTTCACCTCTACTAATATTTTGAACCCCTTGCAGTAGATGTTGTCTAAATGTGGAGCTGGAAGGTACGATAGTCATCAGGAGCAATGGCATAACTCAAAACTGCTATGAAGATGAGCAGAAATAGTGGGGACTATTGTGTCAGCAACAGTGACAGGGGCTCTGATGTGGCATGTGCTGCTGACATTCGTATGGGATAGGGGAAAAGTTAAAAATGGTGCTCCCTAAAGAAGCCTGCAGTTGAGGAAGTCAAAATTTGCATGATAGCTTTGCTGCACACAGTGTGAGACCATGTTTGGCACATAAAACCAGACTACATCTAATCCCAGGTTAACATCTGTAGCTGCATGTAATGGAAATTGGAGGAGCCTCTGCACCAGCTTCTTCAGTATGTTTATCTGCTCTTGCACTGAATTATTTGCTAATATGGAGGTACCTGTTGGACATGATTCAAATCTCCATAGACTTAAGTTGATATCTGCAGCTACTTGACTTAATATTAAAAAAAAATCCCACCTTGAAATATTGTTCAGATATTTCCTCAGAGATTCTGACCTGTAGGCACAAATTTCATTTCACTGCTCTGTGTTTATTCTGTGTATATTCAAGACAAATTAATTTCATATCTAGTATATTGTATCATCTATATCTCTTCTACAGTGATACTTAGAGAGGTCCTATAGTTTTCCACATCCTAGAAATCAGTAGAAAAAAGTCTGTAAGGGAGCAGTGAGATACAGTGAACAGAACACTGCATGGAATTCTTGGACACTGATGTTAGAAAGTGGGAAATAATGTACTAACTTGGGGAGAAAAACAAAAGTATAGGCAAAACTAATGGACAGAGAAAGCTAAATAATAAAAATGCAAAGGATAAAAATGTTTGCTTTAAATTATACAATAAATTTAACAAACTGCATTATGAATAGTAAAAACTAAAATGACAATTATTAATTGATCTAATAAAAATATTTTCAAAACAGAAGCTGAATATTGTATCACTTAGAGTCTGTATTTGTGTATATATGGGAGTGCATAAAGTGAATGTGACCCAAGCTAGGGAAAACTAGAATATAGATACGGAGAATATGTTTCTTTTCTTATGATGCTAGTTGCCATAGTTGCTGTTCTTTCAGCTGACAAACACTAACTATGTGCTTCTAATAGAAGCTGATATTTTTATTCTTTATGGGAGAAGGAAATTTACTTCAGCCTGTTACCAGGGCAATTCTTAGGTCCCTCTTTTCTGTGTGTGACTCCCCTGTTAATTAATATGGAGAGCAGCTATGCATAATTTCTCTGTTTTAGAAAAACTGAACAAAGTTGGAAGAAAGTATAGTCAAATGTTTGAACAAATTCAGCTGAAAAACAGTGGTTGAAATCCTAATTCCATTAGGTTAGTTAACTTTAGTACAACCAGGATTGGATTTCACACTGTGGTTTAAAATTACATAAAATACTTAGTTAAGAAAGAGACACTGAGTGTTTTAACTATACACAAAGTACTTTTTTTTTTTTTCATTTTTTATTTATACATAGGAAGATTTGGCTCACAATGCCAACTTCATTATCTGTTTATATTCCAACCTCATCTCTTTCAGACTTTCTTCTCTGTTGTGAGCTTGAGACTAGGGGTTTCTTTCTGTGGGGTTGTTTTCATCGTTAAATCCAGCCTTAGTGATGGTTTAAGCAGTCCTACTTACAGTTGACATGCATATCCAAATGACATAGAATTTTAGTCCTGTAGAAATTGTATATTACAAAAAATATTCCACACACATCACAATGGTGTAGCCCCAGCTGCAGTTTTCCCCTTTGTCCCCTAAATATTCCATGTACTTTAGCTAAACATTTTTCAAAGAAACAGAGATGCAGGAGAAGCAGGCAAATCTTTTCACCAGTAATGTGATTACAGAGTCCCCAGAAAAAGGCTAGAAGGGTAAAATTAAAAAGTGAAGGCAGGAAATCTGTCTCCAGATCTTTTGATTTGTAGCATGATATCTGCAGTTGAGGAAGGGTGTTACTAATTTTTAATGTCACTAGGTAGTGGAATTGATCTCAGCCTTTCCAGATGGACATGCTACTGTCACCATGGGATTACAAGTTTTAGAAACCGTGAAAGAAGAAAATAATTAAAATATTGCACAGTCTGTTGTGGAAAGGATGTCTCAGTACTCCAATAAATACTTGCATCACTTTGACAAATACCCAGTTTCTGTAGTGAGAGCCATCTAACAAAAAATGGAGTCTTGCATCTGGGGAAGAACAACCCCATGTACCAGTACAGGTTGGGGGTTGACCTGCTGGAAAGTAGTGAAGGGGAAAGGGACCTGGGGGTCCTGGTGGATAGGAGGATGAACATGAGCCAGCAATGTGCCCTTGTGGCCAAGAAGGCCAATGGCATCCTGGGGTGCATTAGAAAGGGTGTGGTTAGTAGGTCAAGAGAGGTTCTCCTCCCCCTCTATTCTGCCTTGGTGAGGCTGCATCTGGAATATTGTGTCCAGTTCTGGGCCCCTCAGTTCAAGAAGGACAGGGAATTGCTTGAAAGAGTCCAGCACAGAGCCACAAAGATGATTAAGGGAGTGGAACATCTCCCTTATGAGGAGAGGCTGAGGGAGCTGGGTCTCTTTAGCTTGGAGGAGACTGAGCTCATCAGTGTTTACAAATATGTAAAGGGTGAGTGTCAGGATGATGGAGCTAGGTTTTTTTCAGTTATGTCCAGTGATAGGACAAGGTGCAGTGGGTGTAAACTGGAGCATAGAAGGTTCCACATTAACATCAGGAAGAACTTCTTTACTGTGAGAGTGACAGAGCACTGGAACAGGTTGCCCAGGGGGTTGTGGATTCTCCTGCGTTGGAGATATTCAAGGCCCGCCCGGACAAGTTCTTGTGAGATGTACTCTGGGTTACCCTGCTCTCTTGCAGGGGGATTGGACTAGATGATCTTTTGAGGTCCCTTCCAGCCCTTGGTATTCTGTGATACATGTGGGCATATAGAACTGTGGGATCAACTGAACATTCAGCATTTATCAATTATCAATTCATTACGAATCAAAACCCCAAATTTTTACAGAGTAGAGTAAGGATTTTAAGTGAAAGCACTACCATTGCCTACCTCATAAGGTATATTAGGCTAAAATTTGATCTCTGGTCCCTATTAAAATTATTGCTGTTCTTCAAAATGTCTCAAGTATTTTATACATTAGATAATTGTTGTGGAAGTGTTTGTTCTTTTGTAAATAAAGGTTGGTTCTGGGATGAACGGAAAGAATTCCTGTAACGTCCTCAGTTTATGTTTCAGTTCTATTTAATTGTAATAGGTGGAGTTTAGAGGTTTTGTACGTACCTACAGCTCTCATATTATGTTGAACTGCAATGTTAGCTGACATATTTTCCTTTATAATACATATGAGATAAATATTTAAAAATCATGTGTGACAAGATCACCTAATATCCTTTCCAAATTACCTAACCTATCTTTCTTTTTGGTTTAATATACACATTTCTATGAACTTGATTTTATTCTTCTTACCTTTAAGAAAAACTCGTAAATGTTACTGCTTTATCTATGATTCCACATACTATGTCACTAACATACTTTTAAAGCCCATGGAGAAATACTGACAATGTGTATCGTCATTTCCAATTCATAGCTCTACTCTTCCAATTGTTCTGAATAATTTAATTTGTTATTTCTTTTGCTCCTTGCCTTATAAATAGCTTCATAATAACAATAATACTTGACTTCCTGCTTTTAACTTGTACTTACTTACTTGATTTTTACCATTGGTGCTGCCGTTCCTTTTGTTTTCTGTCATTTTTTTCCATTTTTATTTGGTTTGCTTCCTCAAACTGTGGAAGCCCTGAGACCTCTGGTGTTTATACATAGAGTAATTGTAGAAAATGGTATTAATGAGCAGGAGAAAGTCATGTTCCCAAGTCAAAGCTATAAATAATTATGATAAAATGAAAATTCAAAATAATTGAAATTAGAACCCTCATCTTTGAAGTTCCTATTTCATCACCTCCTTGCAAATAATGCTGCTGATGAGGTCTTGTCAGTCCCTGACGTACTACAAGGACTGATTGTCAGTGCACACTTACTGAATCTTCTGTAGATTTTGATCAGTCTTGTATTCAAAGTGACAGTGCAAATTCATGAAATTACAACCACATGTCTCAATAGCTTTTTTAGAATTGCCTAGGGTTTTAGTATTTATGCTGTGATTCCATAAATGGCATGCTTTTCGTAGTAGGAAAGTTCAATATTTTTAAAAGGTGAGGCTACATTACAGTGATGACGCAGTAGATTCAGGTTTTGAGGCAAATAATATAGGCAATGTAGCAGTCATTTAAAATTCCAACATCTGACTTTTTAGGAACCTACGCGTACCCAGCTGGCAACATGTGTAGTACTTTCCTGGACATAAATGAGCAGCTTGTGTCACAAATTGTATTTGAAATTTTGTTGGTCTGCCCATTATTAAATTTATTTTAAAAGCTATCTTAAATTTACTTGTATCAGTTTCTCTGCATTTCGTTTGAAACTGAAATAAATGTACAGTAAAAATAAATCTGTAGAGCTGTTCTGCTGTGAGCTTCTGGGAATTCATGTTACAAGTTTCTCCTGCCTTCCTGCCTGCATTCTTTCCTTCTTCCTCCTTTTTTTCTCTTTCTTCCCTTCTCTTTTATCATATACATGTCAGTTATCCTGCTATAGCAGTCCTGTTACATCTGCATTAATCATTTCTTCTTTATTTCCTACTCCAGGTACCCCACCCAAATTGTCAAAATACTTTCTTCTCCCTCTTACGACCAAAAAAGTGCAGTTTTTCTTCCACTTTTATGTTTAATTTTGGGGTAGAAAACCTATTGTAGATTTTAAGTAATAGCAACAAAAAGGGGGAAGGGAAGGTTCAATTTATTTCCCAATTGAATTTACAGAAAATTAATAGGCCAATTTATTCCTTTCAATTTATGTATATAATTCTCTACAGTGTATCAACCAGATAAAATTTGTTTTGTATTTCTGTAGGCTAACTGCAAATCTTACTAAGATGTCTAGGACAATTAGTAAATTGTTATTCACTCTCATTTTACCATCTTGAATGGTTTTAATTCATTTATGACAGTTACAAAACAGACCACTTTTAAAATACTAAAATATTTTAACCTACCAGTAATTCTATGTTGGTAAACTCGGATTAGAAGTAGAGAGATACTGTTTTTTACTCAGATTAGAAAATTATGAATTAATGAAGTATTATTATGTATCTGTCAAGCCAGTTTCTATTGCTAAGACTGCTTTGCTGGCATATTCTACTTGTGCCATCCATTGAAATATTTCCCTTTCTAAGTGAGAGATACCTACAGTGTAATAATTGGTTTAAATTGTGGTTGGTTCTTCTTTCTCTCATTGTTCTTGATTTTCTTTATGACTTTCTTTGAAAAACTCAAAGAGGTTGGGTTTGGGGTTTTTTTTATATTCTTGTCACAAAGCTTAGGACTACAACATAACCCTCTTGTCTAGCACTATTTGGTTCTATTCCTTCTCTGCTCTTTTTCTCCAGCTCCAGTTGCAGTGTTTTTTATCTATTTCTCATGATCTTTTTTTATTATTATTAGTTTTCAATTAATTATTTTTAAACTTAATACAACACATACTAATATTAGCATTAAGAAATGTCTATTTAATAAAACAAGAGATTTATTTTCTAGAAAACTTGATCATTGGGAAGACAGCTCTTGAAGCTACTTTGCTTTAGCCATTTTCTTCCAATTCAGCATGCAAGGTTTTCTAACACTGATTTATGATGAAAAAGTGAATATGACCATTGATGATATCTGGTCTTCCTCTTCAGATGTTGCCAACTTTGTAAACAACTTAAACCAATATTTAATGTCTCTGTACAGAGAAATAAATGATATTTTGATGTTGTACAATAGAATAGAATAAGGAAGATATTAATTCAGAACTAAATTCAGAATTAACTAAATTGAGTCATTCGCCACATGTAAAAATGCAAGGACTGTTATAGGAGCAAGTGTTGTGTCATAAGACAGGTTAAATACCACCATGATATTATCACCAAAAATACACTTGTTAGTATAATAATATGCTTTATTGTTGAGTTTCATTTTAGTTGTTTCTGTAAAAGATAAAGTACCTGTGGAAATTTTTGCTTAAAAATTGTTTGCTTTACTCATGAATGCTACAGTCTACTTGTATGACCGATTTTGGAAATTAAAAACATCTTGAGGTTGTGAATTACAACTGCAACCTTCTTAGGCACAAAATGAAAAAACATCTGGTCTGTCTTGGTTAATTGTCCAGCTTGGATAATCACATTTTAGACACTCAATTTCATTTATAATTCAGTTAATATCAAATACATTTTTAAGGAATAATAAAAACTCATGCGTATCATAAGTGTATCCATATTTGTGCTTCTTATGTTCTGTAATGTTTTAAGACTGTAGGAGTGGTTCCATGGAATCAGCATTGGTGCTATTCCTGTGTGCGTCGTGTCAGTGGGGACTTCTGGAAAGTATTTTAAACTTTCCAGTTGCCTTAATATTGTAGTATTTCCATAAAGTTACTTATCATCCAGCCTCATAACTATCCAGACCCTTAGTTTTCATAAAAACTAGCACTAGGATTTCTTCTTGTAAATTTCTTTTTAGAGATTCACTCTCATGGTGTAGCCATTACATCATGAGAAGTGAAAAGGCTGGGTAGGGTATCGTGCAGTTGTACAGACCTAATTTTTAAAGGGTTTTCTTGTGGTTATAAAATGTATGCTGTGTAAATCTTTTGATTTTGAAAATTTGAATTTTAGAAAGGAAAACCAGCTACCCATAGAAGATTGAGTGTTGATATAAAATTGCAGGAAGTAGTAATGTACTCTGTTACATTATTCACATTTGACAAAAGTGAGGTAAGCTTTCCTACCAAATGAAATAAATCAGCACACAAAAGATATTAATGGACAAGCCTTTGTTTCAAGGTATAAGTGAAGTACAAGGGGAAAAAAAGCCCAAACATTAGACGCTCCTAAATCTCTTGTTTTCCTCAGCACATTACCTGTAATCAGAAGTGCACAGGAAAAATAGATTATAAAAATCTACAGAGATATCAATGCAAAGAAGTCTGTTATAGTCTAAAATGACTGTGAAGCAGTTGTAATCAAAATAATTGTTCAGAAAAATACAGACAATAACTATTAAGTTCTAAAAGAGTTGAGAAAATGCAGAAGGAAAACATTAGATGGTGCTGATAGGAATCTTTTTGCCCTAGAAGCAGGCATTGTAAAGAAAACCATAGAAATAGGAAAAAGGTGGGAAAAAATAGGTGATGTATTGATTTATAGCTTTATTTCCATCTTTGTAGTCTACCACTTTGACTCTCTTCAGGAGCTGTGCATTGTCTATTACTCCTATCTTTATCTCTTTCAAAAGAGCTGGTACAGAAACCTTCTCTTTCTAGGGAAATGTAGGACACATAGTAACATACCTCAATAAAAAGCAAAGAAGATAAAAGGTTTATAATGTGTCAGTGGATCTGTATAGTCTCCTGAGCCACCTCTGGGCTGCAAACAATAAGTTTACAATTGCTCAGTTTTCCTCCATTATTACCACTGTAGATGACAAGTTCTGTATAATGTGTGACAGCAACCTTGGGGTTTTCGTAGTAAAAACATGATTGGAGCAGGGAGGTGAAAAAGCTCCAAGATGCAAGAGTGACTTCTTTGCTCCTCAGAGCAGGAGTCTGGATTAGCATAACTTTCCACCATGCAGGATTGTCAATCTTGTTTTTATACAAAATACTTAAAGATGAAAAACATTCTTTAAACAGAAAGCTTGAGTTTCGTTTTATTCCTCTCTTATCTCCAAACTCATTTCCAGTCTCTTGTTTAGTTATCCATCAGAAACAGTGTCTCTTTAAATAAAAATTGAGATTCATACTTAACACAGTTCTTAGAAGTATTCAACTCTGAGAAATAAACTTACTTGCACCAAACATCAAGTATTAGGAGACCAGAAGTACAACTATGAGAGGTGATAACGTTTATAGCATTTGTGCTTCACTTCTGTACCTCCAAAGGGATTTCCAAATATGCCCTTTGAGGTATGAGTGATCTGTATCAGGGTCAAGAAGTAAAACAGGGAGTTTCACTCTGAAACATTAACATATGTTAAGTATGGGAAGTATTATGTTCTAAGTCCCAAAGTCAGTACTGCTACTCCTCTGCAAAAATAAATAATGTATCTAACTTATGCCAAATATTTGTACCTACATCTTGGTATACCTTAATGTGATTGTGTATTTGTTCATTAGTAACTGACCATTTTACAGACTATAAAAATTAATATAATCTGCTGATTCTCATACTGTCTTGTTCATCAAAAATGACTGTGCAATAAGTAAACGTTTAATCTTACTTTATATCTTTATTTTCAAGTATGTGTATGTGAAGGCATTTGTGGTAATGTGGTACAAAAATGTGAATATATTTTTCTGTACAGCAGGTTATTAGGAAGTTTATTCTTGTTATGTTTGTACATTGCAGGACAGCTGTCACTTGTTCAAAAAATGTAGCCATAGGAAAGTAAATAGTGTGAAGGTTTGTGGAGCAGGATTGAGGGTTAAGTTACCTGCAAGCAGTGTTTTCCCTACCAAGCTGCGCAGTCTGTGCAGGTAAAGCAATATGCTTTGTCCGCGTGAACCACTCTGCAGTTCTGAATAGAATGCTGTATTTTTCTACCATCTACTGTGACTCATGCCACAGTTGAGCAAAGCACTTAGAGAAGATTAGGAACATAACAGTTATCAAGTACATCTTTTGAGGGTGGGAATTAAACTAGAAATGCACAGATGTTTGGAATTTTGAATTAGGAACACTGCAATCAACATCAAGTCAGTGTGTTTAACCTTACAGCATTAAAAAAAACGCAACTCCTCCCCGTACCTGAGAAACATATTTTGTATTTTAATGTAGCTGTGTTATTTTGGAGAAATCTGTACATTTATGCACAGATCCTTTGCTTACCAACTTACTAACCAATTTTTAGTTCAACCATGTTATAGTGTGTTAAAGTAATCTAGACGCCTTATTATGCTTTTATGTTTTCTTCCTTTCTGCTGCTTTTATTACTGGAAGTTTGCCCATTGGTTATTGTGATCTTCCTAACCTTAGTTCACAGGAATATGTTCTTCACAATGCTATAAAGCGTTTTAAATGGTAGCACTTACTATTATGATAATGAGAGTAAGCAGTGCAATGCAGACTATTTCTGGAATGAGAATACGTTTTTCTCTTAGAGGTGGAGCAACTAAAGGTTCCATGGAAAAAGCGCACTTTTAGCTAGAAGGTAGCTTTCGTACTTGTGTTCAGCCACTGAATACGATGATTTGGGACTTGCTTTGGGACTTTTTTTTTCTAGTGCTTTTTGCAAAATTTTTAAGTCCATCACCTGAAAATTACAAAGTGCTTTGGAGGGAGTAATTGCATGTCACTAATGCTTTGAGGTGGGGAAAATTATTCAGTTTACAGTTCAGAAGAACTGAGCAATATCCAGAACTACAGATGGCAAGCAGAACACCTGACATTATTGAGAAATCCGTACTTCATCTAACTTGGATTTTCTCGGTTTCCTAATACTTTTCATCTGTAGAGATGGAGTTGCATTACATGAGGAACTGAGAGAAATTACTAGCATTGTAGTTAATATTGCTTCATTAGTATTCATAATGTGGTAGCTAAAATAATATGAAGAAATAAGTAAAACAAAGTGTAAAGAGGGAAGACAACCCGGAATTCATGGAAGGTTGTTCTCTGACCCTCTAATGTTTTTCCAGTCTGTTACTAGCCAAGTGCTGTTTGCTGTGTTCTCCACATACAGCAGCATATACATATCAAGAAAGTTCTGAAATAGGTGTCTTTTGATTTCAGCACCACTGGAAATTGCCTGAGGTGTTTGAAGGATAGTGTCTTACAGTCCACAAAAAGCAACAGTTTCACTTGTAGACTTACCCCTTCCTTATTGACCAGGTAATGGACTATTTTCATTGAATTAAATATATAGAGGAGATAAACTGATCCTAACTGTTCACTAACTAATCACTGGCTTTTATTACTTAGGAGTGTTGTAATTGCATGATCCAGAGAGGGGACATAAGACAGCTAATTAGTTCAGTAAGGTAGTCTGTCCTGCTGGATTAGTAATGAGTAGTTTACTCTCTTGTTTTGATTTGCTTTAATTGATGGAATTCCATTGAAACACGAGATATTAGTTGCTGTGTAGTTCTTCTGGGATGGCGGAAGGAAGTGGAGAGGGGGAATAAGAGTATCCTTAGTGAAAAGTTTATGAGGTTTCTGTCTTTACTAACAGACATGAATCCAGGTGGTAACAGCTTCTAGCCTCTACTTCCTCTTTTAACTGGCTATTGGAGTTTTAGCAAAAGTCTCATGAGCTAGCTCTTGAAGTTCCAGTGTATTCTATCTATATCAGTGATTCCTAGTCAATGTCCTGTTTGTGTTTATAGGGACTGCACACCAGTGCTTAAAAACGAAATTTCATACAATCATAGAATCATAGAATGGTTTGGGCTGGAAAGGACCTTAAGATCATCCAGTTCCAGCCACCTGCCATGGGCAGGGACACCTTTCACTAGACAAGGTTGCTACAAGCCCCATCCAACCTGACCCTGAACACTGCCAGGGATGCGGCAGCCACAGTTTCTCTGGGCAGCCTTTGCAAGGGCCTCACGACACTCACAGGGAACAACTTCTACCTAATGTCTAATCTCGGTCTCCTCTCTGTCGTTCCCCCTAGTTCTGTCCCTACAGGTCCTAGTCAAAAGCTCATCTCCAGATTTCTTGTAGGCCCCTTTAGGTATTGGAAGGCTGAAATTTCCAATTTATATATTAATTTTTATTCCTGAGTAGTTGGGAGGAAGGCATTTGTTTCTAATAACACTAGGACTTTACATAATCTTGGTATTAAATTCTGAGAGTCAGCTTTTCTTTTACAATGTACTTGTTCTGTACCAGCCTAGTATAATCTGTGCACCATTTTTTTAAGTTTCAGCTTTCAAAATGTGAAATAGGGATTTATTTATTTTTCTCATTTTCTATGTTAGAGATACATACTGATTTCATGGAATTACTGCAGCATGTAGCAAATGCTCTATGAGAACAAAAACTAATGCCCCAAGTAGAAAGCACCTAACTCCATGCCATTATATAGGTACTTCTTCAAGATACTGGTTTTAGGACATTTAGGAGAAAGAAAAGAAAACAAATAGAATATAATTGGTTTTAGCGAAAAGAAGTAGAGCACAGTTATCCTTGGGGTTTTTATTTTTGTTTTTAAAAGGCTGTCTGGAAAGTGTTATGATTTACTGTAAGTATTTAACACTGAAATTATCTGTAATATTGACACCTCATAGCTGTTTTCAGTCATCAGCCTATCAGTTTTACTTTTTCTTGTTTTCCGTCACTCATGTCGTCTGTCATACATACCTGAATATTACTCTTTTGTGTATATTTCATGTGGAAGGTTAAGATGTAATGGCTTTTTTTATAAGTCACTTAACACTGTTATACTAGAGATCTTTCCTTTTACTTGTAGCAAATTGAAATTAATTAGTATCCTGGAAACTGGAAGAAAATTAAATGTTAGTTATTAATTTAAAGCAATGCAAGTAACATTTTTAAATGCCTTTTTTTCAGATTCTGGCTATAAATTCTGTCATAAATCACAGGTATTAGAATGCATTTTTCTGTAGTTTTTGTATTTATACTGAAAAATATGAACATCCTTTTAAATAAGGTTTCACACATGAGTAAAAACAGTGAAAAAATTGTTTGAAAAACCTTAACCGAACCCTCAGAATAAATATAAATAAATAAAAAATAAAATTAAAGCTTGATGTAGCTGTAGCCTTCAGTGTAACAATGTTTTCAGAAATACTTTTAAGCATACAAATATACATGAGGAAATCTGGAAAATTCAGCAACAAATCACTTGAGGATATGAAGCGTGTAAAATGGCAGCAGAAATGCTAACAAGATACTCTAGCTTTCACAACATTTATTAGCCTGGGGAATGAAATAATAAATGTTAGTCAAATAGACATTTTGAATAAATTACAAGCAAGAGAACAAGAGAAAAAAAGAACCTTTCAAAAAGTACATCCACAGTGTTTGTAAGTGACTGGTGATGGAGCGCTTAGAATGAAATTATGCTCATACTGTTTCACTCCACTGAACAGCAAGTTATTAAAAGCGGTAAGTAACTTTTGGTGGGATTTAGCAAGATTTTAAGTATCACTGGATCTGCTAAACATGGGTGATTTCTGTGTTGTCCAAGAAGTAATTTGTCACAAGAACTGAAAACTACCTGAGAGGGGGATTATACAAGTCCCTTTAAAACACTATGAGTAAAGAGAAAGAAATTCACATCTGAAATATTTTCTATGTGAGAGAAAGAGCCTACTTTACACATGAGAGGAAAAAAGCAAATTTGTTTAAGTCAGAAGTAAATGTATTAAGTGCTCAAGTGGCTTTATTAACACAGGTGGTGCATTAAAAGTAATACATAGTATTGCAACTTCGAGAATATGAGATTATTAGCTAAAGGGAGAAAAAGGTGTTAATACTGTAAAACTCATATCCAGCAGTAGTACTTTTATTTTGCTCTTTGTAGCTTTACTAGTAAGTTAAGTTCTAGCATAATGCATTCTTTTCTATCTTACGTTAATAGCTTGATGCTTACTATTTCGTAAATTTTACTGATATCCTGTGGGAGATGGCAATGAAAAGGCTTCTCTGTCTGATACAAATTGAGACAAAAAGAAAGAAGCAATTAGCATGGAAAAATTGATAGTTGACTTGACAGCTGTGCCCACCTGCACAAGCTGTGGGCCGTTAGCTACCCGCTAGGCCATGATTCCTCCCTTAGCATTTGTGTGCAGCCTGGCAGCTTGAATTGTGTAATTGTGTGACCTACTGCCAGCTAATAAGCAGCTTGAAAACCACTGTTTCATGAAGCAAAGACTTTGTGTATCTGTGGTCTTTCAGAAGACCTACTGTTAATTTGCATATATCCTGAACATAGTGTCAAAATCTCTAACAACTTTCTGAAATCCCAGTTTGATTTTCAAGCAAGTGGTTTTGTGAATTTTCAGCAATGATGAAAAACGCTTCCTCTGGATGACTCTGAAAGCAAAAGAATGCCACATACAAAGCAGAAAAAAATTGTATGAGCTGAGTGTAATCTTTGTAAGCATCACATTATGTACTATTTGCAGTGTATTTTCCCTAATAATCAGACTTGCGTATGAGGAATAAACCTAAGACAGTTCAGCATATAGCTTTATCTTAATCTGACTCACAACATGTTTAAATGCTAGGTCAGGTTCAGGTAGGAAGATATCCACGGTTTTAATTACTCTGTTGTGGTTTGGTTTTTTTTTTGAGATATGACCTCATTGCTTTTTTCCACTCCTAATGTACATCTGTCACAAAATCTAGGCTATACTAAGACAATAACCATGTATTGACTGAAGTATGATTGGAACTGAAGCCAAAAATTCTTGAAGTTTCTTGGTATTACTTTTTACAGTTTGAATAGAAGGCCTAATGATTTGGTTTTGTTTCTCCTCCTTTCACCAACAAACAATACCACATGGGAACTTCAAACTATGTAATACAGTGCATATTGAACTGGTTTATACATTAGTACATATCTTCAGCTGGAGCCTGTGGCTTCAGTCTTGTTTTTAAGTGTTCCGTCTTTTCTAACTACAAGAATAACTGCATTTAAATCCCTTCAGCATCAAGCTCAAGAACCATAAATGTTCTTAGTGGCAGAAAAGTCGTGTGAGTCACATACGTTAAAATTCTTAAATCAAGTTACAGTATTTACACTCAAACACAGGCTCTGTCTACATACCAAATAGTATAGTGCAGTATCGGTATGGGTCAGTTGATCAAAGTAGATATAGATATACCAGCTTTAACATCCTTAAATATGGCTCAAGACTTTAGACAAAATATAGTTCAGTCCTTTGTCATGAATGTCCCCACCATGCATAGTGTTTGAAGCTGTCATTGCTTCAGACCTTTCTTCTGCATAAGCTGCAGAAAAAAATCTGCCCACAGTGGGCAACATTGGTTGCTTCCAAGAGTAATGTAGTTTGTATGCACCAAAATCATTCTTCAAAGCCAGTGAACGTGCATTACTTGCCCAGGGAATTTACTTGGGAATATGCTATTAGTACTGATACAAAACATTAAACCTGATGTAGTTATTCTAGGATATTTGCATAATACAAGCCATTTGTTAGCATATTAGCAATTTAATCTGAAAACATTGTGAATTTAGTTTAACAATACTTTGCCCATGTTACAGATAATGTTACAGGTTTAATTGTGTTGCTTAACATTTGCTTTCATTCAAAAAATTCTGCGTATTTTATTAGATTAAGATGGAAATACATTATAAACAATGAAATGTAATATACATATAGTACATTAATAATATATTGTTAGCATGTATTATGTTTCCAAATATATGCTGTAGAGAAGCCACAGTAGGTCTTTTATTACATTTTACTATGGGCTGTCTCCTAATATAAAAAAATAACAAACATATTTGAGATGGAGGGAGGGAAAGAAACACTCTTGATTTTCTGAGCTTCTCATTCATTATTAGCCAAATTTCCTTTTCCTGTAATACTAAGTAGCTTTTTGGTTTTGATGGAAACTAATGCTGGGTAAGGTGTGTAGAGAGAAGATGGAGCCAGTTCTCTGATATCTCAATGTCTTTGGTAATTATGGGAACATGTTTCAAGGTACTTCTCCAAATCTACATAAAATCTGATTTGTTGATCTGCAGGTTTATTTTTGTGACCTCAGAGGGTACTTGTGGTGAGTTGACCTTGGATGGTTGCCACAGAACCACCCAGACACTCTCTCAGTCCCTCTCCTTAACAGGACAGAGGACAAAGTCAAGACAAAATAGCTTGTGAATGCCCCTAGTTCTCACCAACTTTGATGTTCATGACATTATTTCTTACACTTTTTTTTCCCTCCATCATTCCTCTTTTCCACAGCAGCAATGTAAGGTTTCTAATCCTTTCTGGAATGTTTTGTGAGAGGCACCACCACCTTGGCTGAGGTGGTCAGCCATTTTAAAGGTCTTCAAAGAGTTTCAAATGTGTAAATATATGGGCATTTATTTTTTGTTCTAATTAGAGACCTGGCTGCAAGGAACTGCTTGGTAGGTGAAAGCAACATTTTGAAAATAAGTGATTTTGGAATGTCCCGGCAAGAGGATGATGGTGTGTACTCATCGTCAGGCCTAAAGCAGATTCCTATCAAGTGGACTGCTCCAGAAGCCCTCAACTATGGTAAGAACAGACCTGGGTCTTCTTAAAAAAAAACAACAACAAAAAAAAAAAAAACCACAAACCAACCAAAAGTAGTATAAGAAGCGCCAGGACTACACCATGGGCAATATTTGAGTGTGTGTGTGTGTGTATGTATATACCTAGTAATATATATAATATATATATTATATATATGATATATATAAATAATGTATATACATTCCTAGTGCTCAGATCAAATCAATAATTTTTACTTTTTTATTTTAAAATATTTCAATCTTATGTAAGTATAAAATACTGGTCTGCCTTCAAAAAGAATCAGGCAACAATTTCAGAATTGCTATTATGCAGCAATCAAATAATACTTTAGGTTATGTTACCGACTCATTCTAGTAAGCTACCTAGTTAGTCATCTAAATCATGATTGTTACCAAAATGTATAGCAAGTTCTGTTTATTTATGGCAGTGATTGTTCCAGCACCTCATTGAAAATGGTAGGAAGTTTTAACATACTAGAACACTCCTTTTGGATGAAACATTGCATTAGAGAAAAGTACAGTCACCGACTTACACTTTTTTTTTTTTTAACTGCAGCTCTTTTAACTGAAGCTGCTGTATTTTGCTTTTTAGCTTATATGAAACTAAAAAACTTAAGTTCTAAATAAAGTGGGCTCTAAAGAAGCAGTGTATTAAATGAACAATGCCATGATTTCTATGTAATTTTCTCAACCAGTTTTTCAGTTAAGTACTTAGAAAAAAAAAGTGTTTCAAATTCTTCATTTGAAGTGTCCATAAATATTTCTGCTGTGTTAAAGCTTTTTTTCTAAAAAATTATGCACTGGAAATTGCAAGTTGTGACTTATGATTGAAAACAAAATGCTGCTTCTCTTTAGTGCTTTGCAGGAGTTAATGTCACAACACAATAAAGCAGATCTTCCATTTGGAAGGCTAATAATAAATTAACAACAGTAATTGTAGAATCATAGAATGGTTGGGGTTGGAAAGGACCTTAAGATCATTTAGTTCCAAACTCCCTGCTATGGCCAGGGACACCTCACACTAAACCATGTCACCCAAGGCTCCGTCCAACCTGGTCTTGAACACCACCAGGGATGGAGCTGTTACCACTTCCTTGGACAACCTGTTCCAGTGCCTCTCTACCCTCACAGTAAAGAACTAATTCCTCATATCTAACCTGAACTTGCCCTGTTTAAGTTTTAACTCGTTACCCCTTGTCATATCACTACAGTCCCTAATGAAGAGTCCCTCCCCAGCATCCTTGTAGGCCCCTTTCAGATACTGGAAGGCTGCTATGAGGTCTCCATGCAGCCTTCTGTTCTTCAGGTTGAACAGCCCCAACTTTCTCAGCCCATCTTCATACAGGAGGTGCTCCAGTCCCCTGGTCATCCTTGTGGTCCTCCTCTGGACTTGTTCCAACAGATCCATGTCCTTTTTATGTTGAGGACACCAGAACTGTACACAGTACTCCAAGTGAGGTCTCACGAGAGCAGAATACAGGGGCTACTGATCATAGCAGATCATGATCGTAGTATTGAGGTAATGATCACGTCTTATCAACTACTCTAAAAGATATTGGTGTTGCTAACATTCACACACTTTTTCTATTCTGGGTGTTTGTTCCAATGCAAAAAGTGTTTTGAATTTTTTGTTATTTCAGAAATGCATACAGTTTATTTGATACATCATGGAAATCCATCTTTCATAGCCATATGCAGTCCAGTGTACTACATTAAACAGGAAACAGGCTTTTGTGACAATGCCTTCACTTTGTACTTTTGAGTCTTTTATTTTCGTAGTACAGGAAAAAATAGTTGATTAACATCTACTTATTTTGTGTTTCCTAAAATGCATAAATACTCAAGCACCTTTAAGTGATTTTCCATGGTATTTGGAAAGTAAGCTCTCTCAAACATTTGATAGTGTGTTCAGCAGTCTAATACCCAACTTTCAAATGTCACGGAATGTTAATAGCAGTCACAGAAAGATTTTAAATGAGAAAAAAAACAAACCTAAAACAACCCCACAGGCTGTGACATCTAGAATTGCCAAATTAGGGCAAATGGAGTAGTTACAGAGTTGTGTCTGAAGTCATAATCGAAATTCTGATGTTACTAGAGCATCTGTGAGATTGAACCTTTGGTTCAGTAAGTGCTGTTCCATGATGTTATTTTTGCTTGGAGCTATGTGATTTCTATCACTTCCAGCAAGTGAAAAAACTGCTTGAAAAGCTCCTAATAAAATCACATATTTAGGCCATGTATTTTTGCTTTCTATTCTCTCAGAAATAAGATATACATTTAATATGTACATTTTTCCAGTACAACATTTTGAGTTGTTTGCCATGTTAATAAATTATTGCGTGGAAGGGTTTGGTTGTTGTTTTGTTGTTTGTTTGGTTTTTTATTGTGAATGAACTGGCCTGTTTTTTCTGCCTAATAATGTCATACTGAAAGAGATAATTGACTCTACAGAACTTGCACTCTCTTTAAAAAACCCTAATCACCTATCTTTTATCTACTAAATTATTTCAATAAAAAGTGTTAAATTACTGGATGCCAAACTCTGAAGAGAGTTCATACGTAGACAAAAAAACTAATCTTACTACAAAGAGCATAGTGAATGTCTATAATTACCACCTATAAGGCACACAAGCTAATGTAGTGCAGCTGGAAGTGATATTTAGTTTAACAGTAAACGGAACTTTCTGATGTCGTATCGCCAACTTTCACTGTGATTTACATGTATTTTCCTTTCTTCAAGTCAGAAGTGGCTTAGTTTGGTTTATTTAATGGTAAGAGATGAAGAAACAATACATTCACATTCATAAATATTTAAAGAATAAAGATATATATACAAAGTAATAGTATGGAACAAAGAAAAACAGTCATGAAAAATATTGAAAATATTGTTGGATATGGATTTTTAAGATAATTTCACATACCCTGCTGCAAAGGGCTAGAAGTCTTAGCTTTCTGATGTGAATCCATCCTTCTTAATATGACTCCATCAGCTCCTCCAAGATCTCTTTTTCTCCGTAATACCAAGCTTTCATTCCACAGAGAGGTTTGGAATCCAGTTATCTGTCAATTACCTAATTTGCTGTATCTGAAGCATAGTTGAACATAATGGAACCAGCAGGCCAGATTATTGTTTTTTTTTTCTCTGATTAGGTACATCAGTTCTTCAGGGTAAAAATTAAGCAAGTTGAGGCAACTGTAATTTTCAGAGAACAGCTTGAAAACCAGGCCCTCTTTGCAGTTACAAACTGCTGATTGTAGCTCCTCAGAATACTCATTGCAATGCGTCATTAGGGAACTGGGAAACGTAATTTTTTTTAAAGTATCTTTTGAATTGAAAGGGAGGGAGGAGGAACTGACATTTTTCAAAAGGGAAAATAATATTTTTGTACACAAAAAAGGAAAAAAAATCTTCCTAGAAAAATAACTAAGGTCCGTCAAAAGTTAGCTTATGTTATGCATAGATATTGACTTTAAGATAATATGTTTCTAATTTTAAATACAGGATACTGGTATTGCAGAATGTATTACTAGTAGCTTCAGCTTTGTTCTGCTTAAAGCTTGCCAATGTAACCTGTAACTTCACCTTTACAGAAAATTTGGAGCCATAATTATCTGAAACATTTGTGTCTCTGTACATTAAGCTAAGGGTTTTCTCTCCTTTTCTTAGGGAGATACACGTCTGAGAGTGATGTATGGAGCTTTGGAATCCTTCTGTGGGAGACCTTCAGTTTAGGAGTGTGTCCGTACCCTGGAATGACCAACCAGCAAGCACGAGAGCAAGTCGAGAAAGGTAGTTATTTGTAGCAAGTGAAAGAATGCTCCACAGATCCATAAGGATATAGTGCATACAGTATAAAGAGCAAAGAAGTAACATATGAGTTATCCAGCAAATTGGGCAAATATATGATATTTTAAATTGCTTTCTGGAAGGATTAGTGTGATATATGTGCTTCTTGAAAAAAGGAATATACTGACCAGTGACTTAAAGGACAAAAGACCTACAGGATGTTGACTTTTATTGTGTCAGAACTAGAAAGTGAGACAGAGAGGAGGGTTTTACTGCTGTGCAAAGGAGAGGCTTGACCATAATATGTTATTTAAGATTATGCTAATGCAGGTATAAATATTCTAAACTACCGGAAGAAAGAATCTGTATCATTCCATCTTCTCTATTAAAGCGTTTCAGACAAAGATTTAGCAATTATGGTAGAAAATGGTGAGCTAGTTGAGCGTTGAAAGCAATGTTTCTTTTATACAAAATAATCAAAAGGCTTTTATTTAAAATAGCAAATAATTTTGAGCAGAATTTTCAGGTTTTGATTTATTTTTATCATCTTTAGTGGTTTTTCAGTACTTTTGAACTTTATGAAGTACACAGTATTTCATGAATAGGTTCTAAGCCAGGAAAAATGTTAAATGATTAAATAAAACCCCAAGCATCTAGATTGCTGATTTATACAGATTAACCCTGATTGTTATAAACACTGTAGATGACCATCGAGGTTTCTCCTTCAAAGACCAAATCAAAAATCTAGTATTTGCCAGAGGAGATGAATGTTTGCAAAGACAAGTCTTACTACCTAAGTATTGAGATTCTGTTTTAATCCACTGTGCATAACAGTCTCTTAGAACTGATAAAATTCATAAAGATTTGGAAGTATGCTTATGTTTTTTCAGCTATTTATACTGCGGGGAAAATAGTTCTGTTGGCTTATCAGCAATTCTTTTTACCTTTTTTTTGTTTGCTTTTTTAATGCAATTTTCATTTCTCCCATCATCCTGTTATCTTGGTTTTCAGTATATAATAGCTCTTCTTTTAGGACTGTCAGCTAAGATACTCCAGATTCTGTTCCTGATCTTACCTATCTCAGTTACTCAATCAGTAAGAGCCTTAAGTGAATTTAATCACTTGAATGCTCAATTTAAAGCAGGATAATTTCAGTTCTAAATATATAGAATCAGTTCACTTTAAGGACAAAAAACTGGTTGCTGCTGTCACTGTTTTGAAGAACTAGTTTGCAGGGGAAACTTTGGGTGAAAGAAAAGATTTTTAAGTAGTTTGATATTATACTGGCTGTGTCAATAGCCCAGCCATTCTCCTTTGAAGTTAGATGCATTAATCCAGACACTGAGCATATGCATGCAATATAATAAAGTAAGAATGTTTTGTTTTACCTGTTGCATGAGGCTAGTATCATTTATACTCTGCATTAGATGGAGAGAGTCATGGATCTGCGTTTAGCTGTAGAGTCCTGTGTGCCAGCTAACTTTACTGTCCACTGCCTGTCATTTGCTCAGAGAGCCAGCTCCATGTGGTAAGCAGTTCATAGAATGACAGATTAACAGAATGGCTGAGGTCTGCAGGGACCTTTGGTTGTAATCTGATCCAGCTGTCTGCTCAATCAGGGCCACGTAAAGCCAGTTTCCCAGGACTATTCCCAGATGGCTTTTGGATATCTCCATGGATAGAGATGCTGTAACTTCTCTGAGCAACCTGTACCAGTGCTCAGTCACCATCACAGAGAAGTGTTTCATGATGTTCAGGAGGAACTTGTGTTTCAGTTTGTACCCAGTGTCTTTCTTCCTGTAACTGGGCAACACTGTTAAGACCCTGGCTCTGTACTTTTTCCACCTTCCCAGCAGATATTTATATACATTGGTGAGTTCCTTCTGACCCTTCTTCAGGCTGAACAATCCCAGCTCTCTCAGCCTTACCTCATATGAGAGCTGCTCCAGTCCCTTCACCATCTTGGTAACACTTTGTGGGACTCTCTCTGGTAGGTCCATGTCTCTCTGGTACTCAACACTGGATCCAGTACTCCAGATGTGACCTCACCACTGCCAAGCATGGGGGAAGGATCATCTCCCTCGACCAGATGGCAGCACTTCTCTTAATGCAGCTCATAACACCTATGACGTTCACCTTCTTTCCCACAAGGACACATTGCTGGTGCATGTTCAACCCTTGGTGTCCACCAGGACCTCCAGCATGTCCTAGTGCCTGGGGCTGTTCCTACCCCTGAGCTGCAGGACTTTATTCTTCCCCTTGCTGAACTGCGTGAGGTTCCTGTGGGCCACTTTGTTCTCCAGCCTGTCCAAGTACCTCTGGATGGCAGCACGACCCTCTAACGTACCAGCCCCTCCTCCCATTTTGGTGCCCTCTGCCCATCATCCAGATCATTAACAAAGATGTTCAACAGGACTGGACACAGTACCAGTGAACCTTGGGATACACTGCTAGTTACTGACCTCCAACTAGACTTTGTGCCACTGATCACCTCCCCTTGGGACTTGCCATTGAATGAGTTACCTACTTTGTCCCTGGTCTCTGGAGCCTGAGATTCCCGGAGGACAGTCCTGCTAGGGAAGACTGAGGCAAAGACAGCATACAGTACCTAAGAAATTTACTCCCATCTTAATGTTTATTATTTATTTCCTCAGTGAGGAACACAAAGAAAACCTAGAGGGTTAGCTAATTCCTAAGATACAGGAAACAAATCTGTGCAGGTTGCTGCCTTTAGGGATGAGAAGCGTACTGACAATCTGCCATGCCCAAATTAAATGTCACTGGTACCTGAGCTTTGATTAGTTTATTACTTACTTATCTCTAAGGCTTTCCTCATGTTTCCCTGAAGATCTTTTTTAATGCAATGATCTTGAACTTTACGTTTTTCTTTTTATATTTGTCAGTATGCATCAGTTGTCAATGCTAAACATTTTACCCCCATTTTTTTGTGTACCAGGTTACCGAATGTCAGCACCACAAAAATGTCCAGAAGAAATACATAAAATAATGCAGAAGTGCTGGGACTACAAGCCAGAAAACCGGCCAAAATTCAGTGAGATTCAGAAAGAGCTGTCTTCAATCAAAAAGAAAGTGACATAGTGATGAGCAAGTGCCAAACTCAATGTGTGGGACTTTATTTGTCCAGTGAAGTAATTTTTTTCCCCTCAAACACTATGCATTTATACAACATTATTTGCAATATTTTTCTATGATTACTTTGAAATTAACTGATTTTCTATATATATGAGTACCATCTTGAATGATGTCTACATCTGCATTAAAGGCATATACTGCAAAATATATATCCAGTCACAGTAATCATGTCACTGAGGATACACATAATTAGAAAAGCACATAGTATAGATTTAAGGGACTGTGGCTTCTATCTGTTTTACAGCAAGTAACTGTTAGTGACATTTTTCAGAGGTTTTCTACTCTAAGCTGTGTTCTCACTCTGCTATCGCTGTCCTGTATGTCAATACCAGCAGCACTCTAATGTGGTGACTGTCATATATGTTGGCCTTAAAACTGAAGACAGTTTTGACAAGTATTTTAATTACAAACTTTGAGATATTTTAATTTCTTTCCGCAACTGATATTTTAAAGTGATACTTTGTTTTAAGGGTGAAGGTCAGTTAGATTCTGGATGCAAATAATGCTTACTGAACAGTGAAATCCAGAAATTTCTTCTGTAGAAAACTGAGTTACATGTGCATTTCTTACTCTACTGTAGTAACTACTTCTGACTTTTGATGTGATTTACTTAAGCGGTGCCTTTTGTTCGAACAAAGACATCAGAACTCAGTAATATATCCTTTCCAATGACCTACATTTGTTTAGGAAGCAAAAAAGCCAGTATCAAGTCTTGACTATACATGTTAAGAAATCCTGCAAATTATCTGCTTTCCAAAGAATATGTAAAAGCAGTAGGCCAGCAGAAAGAGATTTACTAATGATAGCAGCAAATAACAAATACTGATCTTAGAGTAGTTAAAGAATGTAAATTGCTAGATTTGTGTATCATATTAATTTTTTTCCTTTAATTGGTAATAATTCTCAGAATGCAGCTGAAGCCTACAAAAGGTTATGATAAGCAAAAGTTCATTCCATGCGTAGTGTCCAAAGGAAAATGCTACTTCTGTATGGCATAAGAAAATTGTTCAAGCAAACCAAATAAAGAAGTATGCCTCTGGCAGGCTTAGCAAGGCACAGTAGAAATGCTGACCTTCTAATATCTTTAAAACATTGCAGTGGGTTTCAAAAGATTGGGGATAGGCAAGTTTCAAATTCCTCCAGGAATAAAAACCTTGTATATATATATATATATATATATATATATGTATATATATATAAACAAAACAAAACAAAAAACACACAACAGGGAAAAAAAAACAAACCTGCCAGAAGAAATAAAATCTTACTAGACAGGAGAGGAAAGGCACAGCTTGTTGCTCTGTGTCCTCTTTGGGGCTTTAATTCTTTTCTAGGGCCCAAATAGGAAGAGGAGCAAGTTGCAGTATCCTGGTCTAAGTTCCAGAGTTAAGGTGCTTAAAATCTTTGCGAGAATTAACTAATTTTTTGTTTGGATCAAGGAATGCCAGTTGCTGCTAATGCAAGTAAGAAACAGGGAATGTAAGTAACACAGCATCTGGAATGTTAATTAGCCGTATATGTTATTGTTACATGGGGATTGAGATGTAGTGAAGTCAGTAGCTACATTACATTTTTATTTCTGTTAAGGTGACTTTTCTATTGTTCACAATATTTTTGCTCTCTAAAGTGTATTTATAGTAGTACTGAGTGGTAATGTTTAAGGGCTATGTGTGACCAAAATATGTGTAGTATAGAAGAGTTTGTTTGTAACATTGGAGTTAGTGTCCAAATAAAACAATGAATGATCATGCTGGAGCACATCACCTGCAGCTGAGGTAAAAGTCTCAGCATCCAAATATCAACAATGCTGAGTGCTTCTTGCATTTCTTAAGTGTGTTTGGTGGTTTGGGTTTTTTTGAGCTAAGGAAGCATATACATACTCATAAAGGTATAATGCTTGCAAAACTTGGTGGCATAAATTTAATCTTCCTTATAAGCATACTGGATATATTTACTTAGTTCTGTACTTCCAAGTAGCCCAAAGATATTTTTCAAGAGCAATGGGAAACATTTTTCTTAGTTTATACGCTTTTAAGTAGTACAGAGTTTGTGCCTTAATTTGCTAGTATGCTAATGCAAATGCAAATGTACTAAGATTTAAGGAAAGTTCCACAATCATTTGGAAAAATCCAAGATTAACTCAACTGCAGGTCCTTATGTATACATCACTAATGGAGGAATTAGTGTCTCCTCTCTTAGCATTCACAGCTTCTCTAGAGTGTTAATATTCTTCTATGAAAGAGATGAACTGATTCTTTGCTATGTGGCCTCTTGACAGCAAAGAAACACTGTTTTATTTTTATAAAATAATATACCATTTTATTTGTCTTAAATTAATCGGTCACTATCCTAACTATCACATAAAGATAAAAATTGTGCTCATATTTTATTTGGAGATAGTTAACATTTATAGTTCATATCACATTTCTGTTTAAATTTAAAGGCTTTTTAAAACATGGGTTTTCTACAGCAGCAAGAAAATTTATTATTTTTTTTTTAAGTAGACATCAGTTCAGTTCAAAAATAATAACTCTTTGGGAGACCACCAGAATGAGTTTATGGGTATAGAATAAATATAAACACAGGTACATGTCTCTTCAGTTATTTAAACTTTTTCTTGCCATTAATTTGGTGGTTTGTGGCAGAACTTGTTCATCATGTCTCACTTGTAATTACTGCAATTATATAATTTAGGAGGTGGAATCCATACCTATAGATACTGGGTTTAAGTTTTTGTAAACTTCTCACAGAGGAGTTCATAAACAAACCTGTCATACAATGAAATTTAGAAAGAAATCAATAACCAGCACTGCCGTATCTGTTTTCTGCGGACGTTTGGTAACTTAGTCTTGCATTATTCATAGGATAGCCAGATACTGGCCATTTGGTCATGTACTGTGTTTATCCTAGAGAATTTACTAAAAGGTTAAGACTCTGTGCAAGTGTAGTGTTTTAGGTAGGTTCTTTACACCAGCACTGTTCCAGCTAGGGTGACCCTAATGGAATCCTGACTTTTTTACACTGTTAAATGGGAGAAACTGAATACTGTTTAGAGTCAAGTAGAAATGACTCACCTATTAAGTAGCATGGAATTCAACAGGTTATCTGTTGTTTCCTCTCTTTTCATGGAATTGCATTTATTATATTAAGAAAGATTGTTTTGAGAGCAAAAAAATGTATTCTTAGTTTCTTTTCAATAGAAATTAAGCACACATGTTAGCTTCAGAGTTCAGTCATTAGTAAAATCATGAGGATTCCTAAGCATACTAATTTTATGGAAAGTAAGATAGTAAGATATGTCTTGTCTGAAAACAAACCTTTGCTTCAGCAAAGTGTGATCTTGTAGAGTCAGCATCCCATCAACACATTCTCTTTGAAACGTACATTTTCATTAGTTTTTAAGGAAACCAATGAACTACTTTTCTTTTAGCAGCTAGTTATATTGCATTTCTTCTTAATAAAAATCTGCCTTTCTGCAGAGTTTCCTGGTGTTTTCGTTGGAAGTTTATTGAAACATCCATCACCAGCAGGCTGTCAGTAAGAACTGCAGTGTGTAAAGTAAGCCTGATCTTTCTGATGAGAAACAAAAGACTATTTAGGAAAATAGGTTTTTCAGACTAAAGAACTTTTGCATCCATTTCTTTGACCATCAGTTGTTCTTACTCAAGTCATAGAATCATAGAATACTTAGGGTTGGAAAGGACCTCAAGATCATCAAGCTCCAACGCCCCTGCCATGGGCAGGGACACCTCGCTTTAAACCATATTACCGAAGGCCTCATCCAACCTGGCCTTAAACACTGCCAGGGATGAAGCATTCACAACCTCCCTGGGCAACCCATTCCAGTGCCTCACTACCATAACAGGAAAGAATTTCCACCTTATATCCAATCTAAACTTCCCCTGTTTAAGTTTTAACCCATTACCCCTTGTCCTATCACTACAGTCCCTAATGAAGAGTCCATCCTCAGCATCCCTATAGGCCCCCTTCAGATACTGGAAGGCTGCTATGAGGTCTCCATGCAGCCTTCTCTTCTCCAGGCTGAACAGCCCCAACTTTCTCAGCTAATCTTCATATGGGAGGTGCTCCAGTCCCCTGATCATTCTCGTGGCCCTCCTCTGTACTTGTTCCAACAGATCCATGTCCTTTTTATGTTGAGGACACCAGAACTGCACACAATACTCCAGGTGAGGTCTCACGAGAGCAGAATAAAGGGGCAGGATCACCTCCTTCGACCTGCTGGTCACACTCCTTTTGATGCAGCCCAGGATACGGTTGGCTTTCTGGGCTGTGAGCGCACACTGAAGCCAGCTCATGATAAGTTTCTCATCAACCAAAACCCCAAGTCCTTCTCCACAGGGCTGCTCTGAATCTCTTCTCTGCCCAGCCTGTAGTTGTGCCTGGGATTGCTCCAACCCAGGTGTAGGACCTTGCACTTGGCATGGTTAAACTTCATGAGGTTGGCATCAGCCCACCTCACAAGCGTGTCAAGGTCCCTCTGGATGGCATTCCTTCCCTCCAGCGTATCAACCGAACCACACAGCTTGGTGTCATCGGCAAACTTGCTGATGGCACACTCAATCCCACTGTCCATGTCAGCGATGAAGATGTTAAACAAGACCGGTCCCAACACTGATCCCTGAGGGACACCACTCGTAACTGGTCTCCAGACCTACAAGCACATCACTGAAATCTACTGCACATCACTAGAACTATGAAGCTATCTATTTGCTTTCTCTTATAACTATTATATTACCTTTTTTTTGCATCTGTTGCAAAGATATGAAAGAAAAAAAACACTTTCCTGAGTGCACTTGGATTTGCAACAATTCTGTGACTGAGCATGAGTTTGATATTAAAAGAAGAGTTCATGGATTATTTTTTTTTCCTGAAGGACAGAGGACTTGTGGTATTTTGGAAGCATTCTTGCTAGGCAAGTCAGGGTGTGTGGAGGGAAGAATATAGAGGGAAGGACACCCTTACTACCAAACAAGGTATATCTTTTTCCTTCTTAGACTCATTCATTTAATCCTTCACTGTCAGGATACAGGACTTTAGTTACTAATTAGAAAGTACAGGGCAGGTACAGTATTCCAGAAGTTCCAAACAACCATGAGTTTTTAAGAGTGATCTGGTAAGTTTGGAACATCAGCTCTATTAAAAATGCTTTCTTCTAGTTTCCTTCTGCAGATTTACTGTAAAAGAAGCAGTCCGTAAACAACCATCAATAACAAGAAAATCGCATCGCCTCAGAAACCTATCAAGCTTCTTCAAGAGTAACTTAAGAAATATTTTTTGTAATCTTGTACTGGAATCCCCACAGGATAGCTTTCCTGAAAAAAAAAAAAAAAACAAACAAAAAGACAAAAACAAGCACTTAAAAAGCTGTGAGAGCTCCAAATTGAAACAGAAGAGTACTGTCACTTGTCACATTCTGAACAGTCTTTCAAGTACTGCCACATCTTCTTTCCTGAAACTTACAATGCACCTGTGATTTCCACTGTAACATAATTTTCAGCCTTGCATATTAGTGTGTTATAAACGCCCAACTTAACTTTACTTTTAGACCACAAAAGGGAAGATTCTGTCATTGAAAACTATAGCAAGATCTGCCTGGCAGCAGCATTTTCCTTAACTTCCACATTCAGCTATCAGAATCGTGTTCATTATAATAAGCACCACACAGAACAGGAGCTGGAAGCTAGACATTGTGTTTAAATCAGCAGGTAGTCCTCAAAGTTTCACAGGTTTGACTCCAGAAGCCAACTTGGACTTTGTTCTCTGTCAAATAAGCAAAATAAATTTCTGTATTTCAGCCTTACCAATGAAACAGGAAGGTTCAGAGATATATTTACTTATTGCTTCAAGGGAATGCTGCCTCCACCAGTAACTACAAGTTACCCTTATGTTCCTGTTCCTCTTTAACATAAAATTCTAACTGGACTGTATGTCCAGGTGCAGAGCTTGGGTTTTAACTCTGATTTTCAGGAAGTTGTACATTATTAGCTGGTTTAGAACACAATTTTCTCAGCTATCATCTAGGTAGGACTTAAATAAGAATTTTCAGATGGTTTCATTTGGGGGTTTTTTCTTGTGTGATAAAGAACTAACTATATTGCTAGCTACATGCATTATTTTGCAGGTGTTTCAGATTATATCTGTGAGAGAGTAGTTCATTTATAAACCTTTGATTATGTATGCCTTCTCTAAATCCAAACCCATTAGCCATACTTACAAAAAATGGATATATAAAGCCCTCAGTTATAATTGACAGAGGTCATAAAGTGAAAACTTAGAGGAGACGAGCTACATTTACGTCTTCTATCCTCCCAGAATTGAATGCTTTGTAAATAAAACTGGCAGTAACTGGCTTTGTGTTTCTAGATAAATATGGTCTGTGAACCAGTATGATAACATAGGACTCATATTGCTGCAGGCAAAGAAGGTTTGCAAAAAAGTGCTTCTAACTTGCTACTATTTGGAACTGTCATCTAGTTTTAGAACTACAAACATTTATAGATAAGTACATAACTTAAGTTTTGTGAGTATGGTAAGAGAGACAGTGCATGCTTCTCCATTGAAACTCAATTTAAGGCAATTACACTTTTTAAAAGAAAAATTGGATAGATCAGTGATTCCTTCCAGATTACATATTGAAACCATACACCAGAGGTTTCCACCACTAAAGAAAGATTCACACTATTGTCTTTTATATAACCAGTTCAGTCTTTCTCAGCATATAAAGAATTCCATAATTGTTAAATTCAGTAGTAATCAAGATCTTTGGATGAATGATATGTAAGCTACTTTGATCTTTTGCTTCAGTTCTTAAAGAATATTTCTGCTCTTCAAAAGGGCTGCAGTAAACTTAGAGTTTTATCTGAGCTCTCCTGTAGTGATCTCCTTGTTGCATCTCTCAAAAGATTTCCTCTTTCTGATGTGTCTGTGTACCACAGATGATGCCCTTTCATTTACTTCAAAGAAGTTACTCTTGTGACAGAAAAGTTCAAATATATCCCTGCTTTTTTTTTTTTTGACACAAGAATATTGCAGTGATGTTATATTCTGATACCTGTTGCAGTGTATTTGTATGAAAACAGAAGTAACTGTGAATCAAGTTGATGCACATTGTTCAAATCATGTTTTTAATCATGTTAAAAACTCTTATTGTGAGTTGTCTACACTGCAAAAGAAATCAGAAAAACAAAATTTCCAACTGCCTAGTTTACAATACAATACAGAGCATCCTGCTACTGCTAGGGAATAAATACAACCCTAAATATGCTCCTTTGGAAAGGAATGATTTTGTTGTCCAAAGAGTTCCAAACGCCATCTTTAAAATTAACAGAAGTAAAATTCCGACTAAGCCTTTTCTAAACTTCCTTCTTCCTAACAGAGCTTTCCAAATAGTGTTAATTTTCATTATTGTCATCAGTTTTGCTTTTAGAAATCTGTCTTCTGTATACCATAGAATATTTACTCATACTGGTAGTTATACCCCAACCACTGCCATGAAGTGCAACTTCAGAAGATAAGCATTGCTAAGTCAGTTAAAGTCTACAGGGAGCTGATCTTTCACTGGGTGTCTGAGTTGATGTGGCTTAATGCATTTTAAATATCACTGAAGTAATGGGTACAATTAAAACCTGTTTCACAGTTTGAACAGCAGTATTCCTTGCTCAAGATATTTCTGCAATGGTAATTTTTCTGTTTGACTTGAATTTCACAGGAATGTACCTTCCTTCCTCTCTAGTTTGTCAGAGAACTGCTGTGTTGAGATAGCCAGATCAGGTGGCTGATAGCTAGCGTGGATGCAGCCAGGATGTCATAGAGAAGCTTTGTGCGGCCTCTCTTTATAATATGTCTATGACGAGTCACTAATAAACTCACTAGAGAATGGAAGTCTGCTGTATCTCTTAAGTGCAGCTAATTCCTTAAATAATCTGTAGTTGTAGTGCTTTAAGCAGAAAGCTTGACATTTTTTCTGTGTCATGAAATACAATATACAGTGGGAAGCTGCTGGATTATTTTCCTTTCACCTCCTGCTCAGTCCTGTCACAGATTCAAAGTCTTCCACATCTTCAATAGACAGAGCAACTAGAAGAGACATACCTGTTTCTGCTGTTAGTTGTGTCATTACCTGTAACTGACAAGCTGGCCTACCCCCCCCCCCCAAACTCTGCCCCTAATTTTTGCTGAAAACATGAAATAGGAAAAAGCTCACAATACAGGTTCATCACACAGGACACAAAAGACAGGCAGACTCCTGCAAAGAGAATCTTGAGGACTGAAAGCCAACAACAAACACCTGCCTTGTCCCTTCTGTTAAAGGAGTGTGTAGTTCACATTGGTTGCATGGTTTCACACGTTCACATGGTTTCCAGGGATGAAACTTGGACTAAGATGGGTGGGACTGCTGCTTGTTTCAGTTGCATATATTACTTTTCCTTTGTATAATCATAGGCAGCTGGAGACACAGAAGAGGTGTTCAGAGTGGAAGGAAGGTTGGTCACTGACCTGCTAGCACACACAAGACTTTTGACACCAGTAACCTTGAGTGGAGCACAGATGCCATTTACAAATGTGTTTAGATTTCTATTTGATTTTGTGCCAAAGTATGCACCAGCAAGTTTGTCAGGTAAAGCACCTTTTATACTCTTTGTTGCTTAAAAATAATATATTTGTGAAACAGATTGATAAAACATAACACTGGAAATGGGTGCTTCTTCCCAAAAGTACACATGTAAAAAAAAAAGGGAAACAACAGTTGTGAGTTTATCTGGCTTTTAAGGAAATCTGGAATAATAACTATGTAATACAGTTGCCAGTTGTCTGTCCTTTATAATTTTAAATAGATCTGCATTTTAACTTTATTTATTTGCCAATTTTTATATACTTTAAAGTTACATTTTTGAACTCAAGCAAACTTTTATTTTCCTGGGCTGTTAAAACAAAATTTCAGTATTCTTGTAAACTGCAGACCTTTTTTGAATAGTCCTGTATCTTCTCCTATGGACTAGTTACCACTAATGAGTCTGCAGCCCCCTTTTTACTGTACTCTTCCAATAAATGTAAAATATTTGTACCATTTTTGTACCATATTTGTACCAGCTGTCTCATTTTATCTGTATTTACTGACTATGTTTACCTGCTTGCTTCTGTAATCAAGTGAAAGATGAACTCTAGAAACATTGCTCCTGGGAATAGCTACAACTGTCAATACTGTATTTCACAAAAAAAAGATTTATTTGAATTTTTTTTTTTTTTCTGGTTTCTGGAGTGAATGTCTGTGTGATCCTCACAGTTTGGTTGTCACTTTTGTTCGCCTTTTGCGTACCAAGATATAGGCAGAAGGGGAAGGACATGGTGAAACAGCCTGAGAACTTCAGGGGTGTAACCCCGCAGTTTTGACCATTATGTGCTGCTCCCCAAATCAGAGTTGTATTAAGCAGCTAGGCATTGAAAAGCAAACATGCGTATTTTGCACCCCAACAGCAAAGCAAAATCCACAGGCGCTTCCAGTTGAGAGCAATGCAGCAGTCTAAAGCCACACACAAGCTTTATACTGTCTCTTTTACAGAATCACAGAATCGCAAGGGTTGGAAGGGACCTCAAGAGATCATCTGGTCCAACCCCCCTGCAAGAGCAGGGTAACCTGGAGTACATCACATAGGAACTTGTCCAGGCGGGCCTTGAATATCTCCAATGTGGGAGACTCCACAACCCCCCTGGGCAACCTGTTCCAGTGCTCTGTCACTCTCACAGTAAAGAAGGTCTTCCTGATGTTAACGTGGAACCTTCTATGCTCCAGTTTACACCCATTGCCCCTTGTCCTATCACTGGATATCACTGAAAAAAGCCTAGCTCCACCTTCCTGACTCCCACTCGTTACATATTTGTAAACACTGATGAGGTCACCCCTCAGTCTCCTCTTCTCCAAGCTGAAGAGACCCAGCTCCTTCAGCCTCTCCTCATAAGGGAGGTGTTCCACTCCCTTAATCATCTTTGTGGATCTGTGATGGACTCTTTCAAGCAGTTCCCTGTCCTTCTTGAACTGAGGGGCCCAGAACTGGATGCAATATTCCAGATGCGGCCTAACCAAGGCAGAATAGAGGGGCAGGAGAACCTCTCTTGACCTACTAACCACACCCTTTCTAATGCACCCCAGGATGCCATTTGCCCTCTTGGCCACAAGGGCACATTGCTGGCTCATGTTCATCCTCCTATCCACCGGGACCCCCAGGTCCCTTTCCCCTTCACTACTTTCCAGCAGGTCAGTCCCCAACCTGTACTGGTACATGGGGTTGTTCTTCCCCAGATGCAAGACTCTACACTTGCCCTTGTTGAATTTCATCAAGTTTCTCCCCACCCAACTCTCCAGCCTGTCCAGGTCTCTCTGAATGGCAGCACAGCCTTCTGGCGTGTCAGCCACTCCTCCCAGTTTAGTGTCATCAGCGAACTTGCTGGGAATACGCTCAGTTCCCTCATCCAGGTCATTGATGAAAATATTAAACAGCACTGGTCGCAGCACTGACCCCTGATGGACTCCACTAGTCACAGACCTCCAGCTAGACTCTGCACCATTGACCACAACTCTCTGCCTTCTTCCTTCCAACCAGTTCTTCATCCACCTCACTACCTGATCGTCAAACCCACACTTCCTTAGCTTATCTATGAGAATGCTGTGGGAGACAGTATCAAGTGCCTTACTGAAATCAAGAAAAACCACATCTACTGCTCTACCATCATCCCTCCACCTAGTCACTTCCTCATAGAAGGCTATAAGGTTGGTCAAACATGACTTCCCCCTCATAAAACCATGTTGCTGTTCTTAATAACGCCCTCATCCTTGATATGCCTAGAAATGGAGTCAAGAATAAGTTGTTCCATCAGCTTTCCAGGGACGGAGGTAAGGTTGACCGGTGTATAATTACCCGGGTCCTCCTTCTTGCCCTTCTTATAGACTGGTGTGACATTTGCCATCCTCCAATCCTCAGGCACCTCTCCCGTTTCCCACGACTTACCAAACATGATGGAGAGTGGCCTAGCAATGACCTCCGCCAGCTCTTTCAGCACCCGTAGGTGCATTCCATCCGGACCCATCGATTTATAGATGTCCAGATTGCATAGCTGATCCCTAACCCAATCCTCATCTACCAAAGCAAACTCCTCCTTTGTCCTGACTCCTTCTGGGGCA